>NC_133653.1:93686805-93906805 GCF_009905375.1 Apium graveolens
TCAAGATATGCATTATGGTGATTATGAAATACATAAAAGTCGGAAGCAAACAAAGTTTGAAGATTTTATAGTAATTAAGGAGTTTCAAGATATGTTTTTGGATGAGTTATCAACATTTCCTTCGGATATAGAAATTGAGTTCGTGACTGACTTAGCACCTGAAATGAAGCCAGTGTCCAAAGCCCCGCACAGAATGGCGCCAATTAAAGTGAAGGAGTTAGTAAAGTAAATGCAAGAAATGCTAGAAGAAAAGCGATTAGACCTAGTGTACCCCATAAGGTGCACCGTTATTAATGTTAATACGAAAAATGGAAGTATGTGATTATGCGTCAACTAGCGAGAGCTCAACAAGTTTACTATCAAAAGCAAGTATTTGTTACCTCGACCCAATGATTTGTTTGATCAAACGAAAGAAGCAAAGTACTTTTATGAGATTGATTTAAGACTTGGTATTTCACCAACTAAAGATTAAACCTATGGATATATCAAGGATAATTTTCAGAACTAAGTATTGTTCTCGTATCGTCAATTGGATTAACCAATATACTAGTAATATTTGAACTGGATGGACAACACTTTTAAGGATATCCGAGTAAGCTATAGTTGTGATACTTAAAGTCAACGGAGGACCATGCGAAGCATTTAATGATGATTGAGAAGTTGGAGAAGAAAGAAGTTGTATGAAATAGTTCTTAGCATAAATAGTCAATGTGGAGAAGATCAAAAGATCCAGTAGAAATTAAAGTTACTATAAAGGAAGGCCAAAAGCACCAATAAAAGTAAAAAGTTTTACCCTGGACTGGTTAATATTGAAAATTGGTTCAAGATTTCTTAAAAGTTGCAACGCCTTCGACGAAGTTAACTAGGAAAAGCAAGAAATTTATATGAAATGGAAAAGGGTAAAGAAATTTTTGCGGAGTTAAAGGAGAGAATGCTTATATCGCCTGCTTTATCATTTCGAGAATATCAAGGAGGTATGGTAGTTATAGTGATGCTTCTCATAAGAGATTAGGATGTGTGCTGATGCAGCACAATAACGTTATTGTACATGCACCCAGACAACCGAAACTTTATGAGCAGAAGTATCCTAATTATAACTGGGACTAACAGTACCAATATTGTTTTAAAAGATTGGGGAAAAACATGATAAATATGGAGAAAGATGTAAGATCTATACGGACCATAAGAGTTTGAAGTATGTATTCACGAGGAAAAACAAATGTAGTGGCAAGCGATAAGCAAAAAGGAGAGAAGAACAGAGAGACTGCACCAGAGGAATTAACTATAGAATTCTGAAAGTTGGAATTGGAAGCTAAAGTTCATAATCCAAAAGGAAGAAAGATGGATAGTGTAACCTTTCACTTGAAGTTGTGAAGGGAAAGATAAGATGTCAAGAGATAATGGATCACGATGTTAGTAGTTAGAAAAAGGAAATTTATGCGCCCAGGAGAACGATCACGATATCTCCAGATTTTCTTCCAACACTTGGATGCTACAAGTAGAAGAATTAAGAAACGATCCCCACAGGGAATTCACAATATTAAGTATTAAGTTATTGAAGAAATGCCAAGATATACGGAATTTTAAAGAAAAATAGTGATAACCAGGTATACGAAGATGAAATTTCAAGATGGATTAGGAAGTGTGGACATGTCAAATGATTAATGCGAAATATCGGAGGCCTAGTAGATAGGCAGATCCAGGTAGTGATTCTACAAGAAGCGAATCGTGAAGTGTACCAGTAATGTTAAGGGAGAAAAAGAATGAAAGTATAAGAGTATGTACTGATTATCGGGAGTTTACAAAACAACGAATATGGAGAGGTGAGACTCTATAAGAATTGATTACCTATGAAACCTAAATCCAAGAAGTGGTGTTATATCTCGTGGATTACTTAAGATCCGACCTGAGAACATATCAGAGATTACGATTGAAGTGAGTTAAGAGCATAGAAGCTTTGGCAATATTATGTGAAATAACAAGTGTATCAGGTGACTATAAGGAATTAAGGATCATGGTTTATAAGGAGTACTTAGATAAGCAAACTGTATTTATTGATAACATCCTCAGCTACTCAAAGAATAAGAAAGTCTGCGTGGAATGCCCAAGAATTTTTCTCCAAGGATCAGAAGGAAAGCAACTATGCGTTAAGTTTTCAAGAATGAAATTTTGACTAAGGTTAACAAAAGGTTTTGAATTAATCCATTAACAACTACCTAAGCAAAGCCGTATGATAACAGATGCCCTATACCGACAGGAAGGGTTGGATGTAATTAAGACTATCGAGGAGTTAATAAACGAATTGGAAAGAGTGAAATTTGAAGTTCAAATACTTAAAGGTGATAATACGTGAATATATGAGATTACTTTTCAGTCTTAACTAATAAAAATGAGTAAGAAATGTTTAAATATTTGGAAACCAAGTTGAAAATGAGCACCACCTATCATCCTAAAACGGAGAGTCAAAGTACGGAGGTGATTTAAGAAATATAAGATATGTTGAGAAGTTAAGTTTTAAGGAAACACGGAAATGAATAGTTATCATCGATGTCAGCTTTGGAATGCTACTTTATCAAGATTCATGTGAACGCAAGTGTTGATCCTCATTTTTATTGAGATAAAGTGAGAGAAAGAAAGTTGTCAAATTCTAAATTAATTCAGCACACCAAGAGCGAAGTAATATTGATTGAAGCAGCTCGGAGTAAACAAAGAAAGAAGGCGAAATTATATCGAGAGAGAATATGAGTATAGAAATAGGACCAGTAGTGTTAGTACAAGTTTCATCTTGAAAAAGACTAGATAAGTCTAAGTAGAAGAGACAGGTTAAGTCCTAAAAAAATTGGTAAACCATTCGAGGTATTGATAAATATAGATAAGGTTGTTCATGAGTTGATGTTACCATCACAACAGTGTGTACATATAGTGTGTTTAGTCTGTTAAAGATAAAAAAAATGATAAGTATCTGATTTAAATTAAGTGATTGATCAGGAGCCAATGGGGCTCTTGTCCAAGTTGTTCTGCATATAGTGATCAATCCAAATTCTTGATCGTCAAAGGCAAGTCATTGGAAATGAGTGCGTACCTATTGTGAGTACGTTTGAACCCTCCAGTAGAAGGGTCTACTTAGAAATTAGAGTCAGATATGCTTGACAAATATCCTCACTTGTGTAACTAAACCAGATTCTGAGGACATAATCTTTTTAAGGGGGGAAGGATATAACAACTCGCGTATTTTTGAATTATTTAAATATGTAATTATGGAATTATTAGATAAATAAAATATATGTATTGGTTTTGACCGCTATGTGTTGTCTGATTATTATCTATGTGTGATTTATGGTGTACTGGGTTGTCCGCGTGATTAATTAAGGAATGATATTGAATTGTTTCACTTTTAAAAGTGGATTTAATGCAAATTTATTTGTATAAATATTTGGAGTGTCTCTAAAATTGTTTTTATGGTTTTATAATTATAATAATTATTTTTAGGATTTTATAAAATTGAGAAATTAATATTTTATTAATTATTTATCCTTAAATGATTGTCATTAGGTAAATCTCTTTCTACTGGAAACTCAAAAAGTTTTTTTGTGCGACAAAAAAATTCCCAAACAATAATATTCCAGAGGGAAATGCACCTAAGATCAAATATTTCGAAAGTTGTAAGCTGTGTTCGGGGGGAGTTATTGTCTATCGTTGGCCTCTATGGTAGAATCAGTCAGAGGAATTCCAAAGATATTTAAAGCTAAATAGAGCTCAACAACACTACTTCTTATATCCACTTATCTTTCAGGAGTATATTTATGCACTTGCGCATGATCATGGTTTAAATAGAAATAGATCCATTTTGTTGGAAAATGCAGGTTCTAATAAATTCAGCTTACTAATTGTGAAGACCGGGTTTGCTAGATGATAGGTTGAACAAACTGGGTATAACATATCGCTTTTTTCCTCTCCATCGAGATTCATTCATTTACTTCGCGATATTTATAATATTATAAGATTATTTTCGTGATTTTCTGAATTCATTTTAAATGCAGCTCAGTCGTTAATTGTGAAATGCGGGTACGAGTTGCGTTTTAAAAATGTTTTAAAAATTATGAAAATTTTATTTTATTTAGTTTCGGGATTTTTATAAAATTTTAAAACTGATTTGGTAAAATTCGGGTTATTTTTACCCCGCGTAATGGTTCGTTAAAACACGAAATGAGAGATAAAAATGTGGGTTTAACGAGGATACGTATGAGCTTATGCACACGTGTTCAATTTTTACGACCTTCCAGGACACGTGTAAGCAGCAGGGGTATTGAAAAGAAAATAATAATAAACAAACAGATACAACCTCCTTTGTTCCTGTATCTATTTCTCGGCTATTAGCTTTCTGGAAATCTCTCTTTTTCATCACTCTAATTCCTTCCCTTTTCTTATATCGTTCCGATCACTGCGTTTCTTTTTCTTTTCAGTAAGTGCCGGATATTCCTTTCTTTTTCCGGCGGGCGTTGTTGGTTCGCGATTGTGTCCAGTCCTGGGTTCTTGCTGATTGCTTGTATATACCTATCAATGTGTATATATTTGCAGTTGATTGTTTTGTTGCTACCTCTCGGAATTTCCGAGAGGTGTGGTGGCCTGGTTCTCTAATTGTTTCCTGCTACTGTGTCTCTGTGGTTTTGTTAATTCTCCGGCCACCGCGCGTATGTGCGTGTGGTGGTAGGGGTTTGCTGCGATGTTGTTTGGATTTGCTGTTACGCTAGTGGTCCAAATACTTATTCTGTAATTTTTAATTTAATTCGACAACATGATTCTGATGTTGCTTCTGTGATGTTTCGAATTGTAAATTCAAAGCTTCGAGTTATTTTGAAAATTTCAATCGGTGAAATTCGCGTCGGAAACCCGAAATAATCGGATACCCGTAAATTTTTCCGCCGTCGGCGATGAGCCTCGGCGAGCCGACGGTGGACTGTGATGTTTATTCTGAGTCCTAATATTTTAAAATAAATAAATTAGTTCGTGAGATTATCGTTGAAACGAGAATTTGATTTTACATTAAAGTCGAGTACGTAAATTAGTTGACGAATTGTGATTGGATTGATTGTTGAATTGAACTGGTGGTTGGAATTATAGTTGTAAATTTGATTATTATTGGTTTGACGTCGATTGATGTTTCGACGGGTAGTCCGATAAACAAAGGGGGCGCTGCCCGATTTCCGGGAAAATCAAACTACAGAAATACGGGAGCGTATCCGAGGATTATCGGGACGTCGAGCGAGTATAAGTAAATACATATATGCATGTTTTATAAATAACCTGATTGTATGTTGTGTTGTATGTTTTGACCAAAACACAGTAACCCTAATTTCGTAAAATGACGAGTATACGTATTTTCTGAAAATGAACACTAGATCGATTTCGAGAATGTGAACCCTAATTGTTTTCTGTGTTATTCTAATATGAATAATTACGAGTCGGGTTTGAATATCGGTGGGTAAGAATTAGTATCGAGGATATGTCAAGCATACCTAGACGTCTAACGTAGGGTATTTCAACCATGTAGGTTATAATTGGGAACCTGAAAGTGAACGAGAGCTCAATAGAGTTTCAACAGAAAAACTTGAGTATCAAAATCGAATCTAATGTGGTCTAGTGGTTGGACGTTAAAGCCTGAGCAGCAGAGTCGGCTCAGAGTTGGTCAGTAGCAGTTGTAAAGCCCTGTGAGGCAAGTATTTCTGAACTTTTCTTCAAGATATATTACCAATGTTTTCGAACTGTTGCATAACATGTCGCTAATTATCAAAATAACTCATGTTTTATATTGCAAGTGCTTTAAACTATTAAACCTTGAACCCTGATTTTCTTGATCTTGAGCCGTAAGCCTTATTCTTTGTAAAACATCCTTTGTTGATCCTCAGATATAAACCACACAAATATGATACTACTTCCCAAATGTATAACTACCAAACACCAAACACTGAAACAAAATTGTTTGAAAATACAGAAACTTTTAAACTCCAATCATTCTTTATAACACCAAAGAACTATACCTTGAAAAGTATTCATCTAATACCTGATCCTTTACAAATTGGAAATCGTTTCTTATATATACCCTGATATACCCTTGTGATACTCAAGATTTGCATTACGCTTTTATACCAATGCTTTATCGCTGTTGATTATGATCTTGCTTATTGAATTACATTGTTTATTACACTAAATTATTTTAGAATTGGATAGTTTTCTTTATATGGACCAGATTCATGGTCAGACCAGATTCGTGGTCGATTTAGGCCAATGTGTGCCTTGGATCCATTTCGTAGAGTAGAGCTGTGTGCTTCGCTCGGGGTTAGTACGTGACTGATCAGCAACCTAACCTTGTTTTTTTAAAACTTAAAATGAATATCCAATTCTAATGATTAGTTAGAAAGAAACTTGATTCCTTTGAATCATCTCATTTGATCATTGTTTAATCTCAGTTATCACTATTATGACTTGTTGAGCTAGTTAGCTCACCCTTGCGATTCTTTTATATATTTTACAGTTGAAAAGAATATGGATGATAGTGAAGTTCCTCAGTCCAGAGTGCGGGTTAAGGTTCCAGTTGAGTTGAATCGAGCTAGCAGAAGCTTCATGCAGTATAGAGATAGTCAGATTGTAAGAATGATTTTATTATCAATTGTAAGTTAAATTAGTTGTTATTTGGTACGTTGTAATAAAGGTTAAGATTGTGGCTTGTTTTCATACTTTAACCTGTTACGATCCGTGGATATGTAAAGCAGGGTCATTGCAAATAATATTTCTTATTCAGGTTTATATATTGTATATGTGTTGTGGACCCCAAACTTCTGACCCGGGTTTGGAGGGCGCCACAACAGTTACAAGATAATCGCTAATTGATATAGAATATAATTCTGCTTCCTAAAATATATCAATTAGATATCTTTTCTTCCAAGTATTATATCCTTCGTAGAATTCCTTCTTCATGCATATCTCTTCTTGTGTTTGTCTTGATCTTCTTTCCTTTCAATCAACTGTCTTCCTTATTTGATAGTCTCCTTAAGTCCTGATATTATCACCTAATAAATATCTCCTGATAACTTAAGTTTTGACAACTTAAGTTCTGACTTCAGTATAAGTGCTGATTTCCAGTTAAGTACTGATTTATCTTGTTTAAGTAAGATCTGAAAACTAAACACAAATCATATTAGACATGACATTATCAAATATATCTAACACGTTCCATTTTCATCTAATTTATTTCGAAATACCCATTTGGTGCCAATTATAGAGGTATCACGAGGCTTTGGGACAAGTTCCCAAACTTTACTTCGAGTAAACTGGAGTAGTTCATCTTGCATTGTAGAGATCCAATCCTCGTCTAATAAAGCCTCTTTAGCGGTTTTAGGTTCTAATTGAGATAAAAAGCTAAGATGATTCACAACATTTTGAACTTGTGATCGTATTTGAACTCCCTTCCTTAAGTCTCCAAGAACATTTCAAGTGGATGACTTCTATAGTAGGAATGGCTTTGGGTAGTTCATCTTTTTGTTCATCTATTTCTAATGGATTCTTATTGACGGGACTCCCGAGATCCATATTTTCAAATTGTCGAATGATAATTTCAATATCATCTTTCTCGACATTTTCTTGATCAACAAGATCTTTATATTTCGCATGTGGTTTACTTTCATCAAATGCTACATTCATTGATTCTTCCACCACAAGCGACTTTAGATTAAACACTCAATAAGCTTTACTATTATTCGAGTATCCAAGAAATATACCTTCGTCCGACTTAGGATCAAATTTTGTAAGGTATTCTTTTGAATTTAATATGAAGCATTTGCTTCTGAATTCTCGAAAGTAGCTTAACTTTGGAGTTTTGCCAAAATAGAGCTCGTAAGGAGTCTTTTATTTTATAGGTCGTAGCAAACCCCGATTAAGAATATGGCAAGCCGTCGACATGGTCTCGGCCCAAAAATATTTTGGTCGACGATATTCATTTAGAATTGTGCTAGCCATTTCTTGGAGTGTTCTATTTTTCCTTTCAATAACTCCATTTGATTGTGGGGTATACCGAGCGGAAAAATTATGTGTGATGCCATGTTCATCACAAAAGTTGGTAAAACTGGAATTCTCAATTTTTTTACCATGATCGGTTCTTATATAGACTATGGTCGTATTTTGTTGATTTTGAATCCTTTTGCATAGAGAGGAAAAGGATTCAAAAGCATCGCTTTTGGCTTTGAGAAATTCCGTCCATGTAAATCGTGAATAATCATCTACGATTACTAACGTATATGAACAACCTCCGAGACTTTGTATTGGAACCGGACCAATAAGATCCATATGTAGTAACTCGAGAGGTCTTGAGGTAGATACCATAAATTTTGCTTTGTGAGAGGCTCGAATTTGTTTCCCTATTTCACAAGCTTCACAAGTATGATATTTTTGATAGTTTAACTTTGGTATGCCTCGTACATGGTCTTTAGTTGATAAATTTTTTATCAACTTCATATTGGCATGTCCTAATCTTCGATGCCATAGCCATGGATCATCATTTATAGTGATAGGGATACGCTCACTTGCTTGCTCATATCGCATATATAAATATTTTTATTTCTGGGGCAAGTGAGGACCAACTTTCCAGATTTATCTAAAATTGAACAATGAGTAGTGTAGAAGATTACCTTGTATTCATTGTCACATAGTTGACTAATGGAGAGAAGATTGTATTTTAATCCGGTGACTAGTTGTACGTTGGAAATTCTAACCTTTCCATTTCCGATATCCCCGATGCCGACAATGTTTCCATTGCTATTATCTCCAAATGTTACGCTCCCCGCGGTAACCTTTTTAATGTTGTTCAAGAGTGACTTGTTGCCGGTCATGTGTCTTGAACACCCACTATCAAGGTACCATATGTCTTGTTTCGTGGCAAGACAAACCTACAAAACAAATTAATTAAATTTATAGGTACCCCTTTGTCTTGAGGGTTATGGGGTTAGTACATCATAAAGAGCATTTGAATGTTTATAAGCATAGCTAGGCATGTTATTATCTTCCTTAGGAACATGAACCTTTCTAAGTACATAATTCCTAGTCGGGTAATTTCTAGATGTACCATAAAATCTAGATTGAGCATGATAAGCATTATGTCTATTATAATCATGATGATATGCATATCTAAGAAATTGTTGTCTTTTAAGTGCATAATCATTATGTTTGACATGATGTTGGTTACTTCTATTTGGAACCGTAGTAGGTTGATGAGACCTTTGTTGCCTTTGATCTTTATATTCCATATTTTTGTAAGGCACATCCTTATCATCTTTCTTATATGATTCCTTGCGAATCCATACATGCTTCCCCTTAATTTCACCAATCTTGAATTTACAATATTGAACAGTGTGTCCACTCTTGTTACAATAAGAACATTTAGACGATGGTGATTCGGGTGAAGTCTTAGTTGGTGATACAAATCTCTGAATATTACTTTTAGGAGGAGAATTCTTATTATAAATTAAACCTTCATGATTGTATGAGGTTTTTGTATGCACCATTTGATCCAACATCTTATTGCCTTTTGTAAATCTTTGAAGAACATTTTCAAGACTTTCATTAACTTTTGGTAAGGCATCAAAATTGTTGTTAAGGATTATTTCTTGATCGTTAACTTGAGCTATGAGCTTATAATTTTCTTCTTTCAACTTTTGAGCTTCAATTGTAAGCTCGTTGATCTTAATTAGCTCATTTTCTTTATCAAGATTGTCTTTAGAAGATGTTTCTTTATTTTGAACACTTGATTCCACTTGAATCTTTAGGTTCAATAAATCAACGTGAAGTTTACATATATTTTCATTCAATTGAACCTTTTCACGTACCATCTCTTTCTCTTTGAGGATTAGTGATACATTCTCTGTTTCAAGGTTGATTATATTTTCTTGAAGTTTATTTACTTCAACCTTGATGAGATGGTTTTGATCTTTTCGAGATGTAATCTCTTTTTCATCTTGGACTCTTGAGTCCATCATCCGAGTATACTCTTTATTTTGAGTATGATGTATTTCTTCTATTTTCATTTTCTCGGATCATACTAAGTGAAGCCTTTGATCAACATCTTTGTATTTACTTTTATATTCTACCACAAGTCCAATTAAATCATGCTTATTCATGTCCATACGTGATAAATTAGATTCATCCAATAATAACTTAATTGAGATGTAGTTAGATGTTACCTCTTCATTTGTAGAGGAGACTTTCCTAAATATAGTTTCTTCTCCGAGAGCCATCAAGCATAGATTCACCATTTCTTCACTAGCTTCCAGAGCTTCTTCATCTTCACTCAAATCCCAACCATTTTCAGCCACGAGACTTCGTCCCTTTGAAAGTTTAGGACATTCTCTTTTATAGTGATCGGGTTGTTTACACTCAAAACACACATCTTGTGTTTCCTCCAGAGATGCATCTTTTGGTTTTGGAGGAGTGTAGACCGGATGAGCAGTAGAGACATTGGCATTACTATAGGTATTCATATTTTGATTGCCTTTGCCTTTGTTGTAGCTCATTGACGGAAAATTACTCTTATAGTTGGAAGAATAATTTTGGGAGTAATTAGGCCTTCCGTTAGAATTAAAAACTCTTTGTTGATTATTTGATTTTAGGAAACCTTTTCCGTATCTTTGAGCTTTACTTTGAAGCACACGACGGAGTTGTTTCGTGAGAAGAGCAATTTCACTCTCATTGAGATTTTGAAGTTCCTCGTTTAACTCCTCGTCATTTTCATCTTCATCTATTAAAATGGCCTTTAGTGCCATATTTTTCTTTTTGTCCTCCACTTTTGGAGCAACCTTTTCCGGAATATTATCTTCTTCGTAAGCACGAAGATTTCCGAAGAGGTTATCAATCTTATACTCATTTAGATTGTGCATCTCTTTTATGGTAGTAACTTTGACTTTCCAACTTGGAGGTAGAGATTTAAGCACTCTTCTATTCTTTTTATTTTGAGTATAATTCTTCCCAAGTTGAGATAATTCATCGATTATACGAGTAAATCTTGTTTCCATATCGATGATATTTTCTTCTTCTTTTGGAGTTTAAAGTTCTCATAATCTTGGATCAATATTTCCATCCTAGAATCTTTTATATCAGTGGTTCCTTCATAGGTTACCACTAATTTGTTCCATATCTCTTGTGCGACTTGCAATTATTTACTCTTTTGTATTCTTTTTCCGTAAGTGCACTTGTGCGAACCATTTCTGCCTTGGCGGCTATATTCATTGTGGCTTCTTCCTCGAAATTGTATTCACTAACCTTCTTTTCGATGAGGATGTCATCGACAATTTTGGTAGGTATGCGAACACCGTCTTCGACAGCCATCCAAACTTTGACTCCTTGAGATCTTGCATAAATGCGAAATCTAGTTTTCCATGTTGCAAAGTTGGTGCCATCGAACAGATGAGGTCGTGAGCTTGACAATCCTTCACTACAACTAATCGAATAGAGGTTGGCTTCCTACACTCACTTGCAGAGTGTCCACTAATGCCACAGTTATAACATTTGAACTTGGATTTGTCCACCATGTTTTTGTTTGGCTTAGTGAATTTTGTATTTTTCCTGAACTTCATCTTTGCAAACCTCCTGGACAGAAAAGTCAGATGTTCATCAACATCATCAAAGTCATCCTGACTGGAATTGTCTTCATCCTCAGCTACTTGCTCCTTACCCTTGCTTAATTCTGATTTGCTTGTGCCAATTTTGAGACTTGGCATTGTCTTCTCCTCATTCCTGGCTTCAATCTTCTCACTGTCAGCTACAAGTGCAACTGTTCCTCCTTTTCTCTTTCCCTTTTCCAGCAGCTCATCCTGCTCCATTTCAAGTTCATAAGTCTTCAAAATTCCATATAATCTTTCAAGTGTGAAGTTCTTATAATCTTGAGAATTTCTTAGGGAGACAGTCATAGGCTTCCATTCCTTTGGTAGAGACCTCAGAAATTTTAAGTTGGAGTCCTTGACTTGGTACACTCTACCATACAGCTTCAATCCATTTAACAGTTTCTGAAATCTGTTGAAGGTATCATTTAATTATTCTCCTTCTTCAAAGTGAAAATATTCATACTGTTAAATAAGAAGCTGCATCTTGTTCTCTCTAACCTGCTCAGTACCTTCACAGATGATTTGTACAGTATCCCAAACTTCCTTTGCAGTTTGGCTATTGATGACATTGTCAAACATATCTTGATCTAAGCCATTAAACAAAATGTTCATGGCTTTCTTGTCCTTGCGGATTTCTTCCATGTCTTCAATAGTCCATTCTGCTTTTGGCTTGGGAATGGACTGTCCAACAGCAACTGTTGCAGTAGCAGTTGTGTCCACTTTGTGAGGGATGTGAGGACCATTTTCAATACAGTTGATGTAGCTTTCATCTTAAGAAAGAAGATGTAAATGCATCTTCACTTTCCAGTGATGATAATTATCTTTTTCCAGGACTGGAATCTTTATCCCAATATCCTTTCTACTCATGTTGATAGCAGGAGGATTCTTCTGTGCACTCATGATGTTAGCAGAATAGATCTTTAAACTCTTTGTATGTTAAGAGCTTGCTCTGATACCAATTGTTATTCCCAGTGGACTAACAATGAGATTTACAGAAGGGGGGTTGAATGTAAATCTCAAAACTTTTTCAAGTTTTGAGTAGTTTCTAAGGCTAAGTGTTTTAGTGAGCAAATGTGTGTGAATGGCTTGAAGCTGATACAAACATATATATATTCAAACACAAATGTAAAGAACACAAAGAACTTAAAAACTTTTCTGGTGGATTTGTTGTTCCACCAGAGATGTGTTATTTCAGAAAATCTGTGATTCAAAGAATTAAATCACAGCTGCTTCCTAGTACAAACTAGGTGATTTTCTCTCTGGATTTTTCTAAACAGCTCTTGAAAATTCACACCTAATTACTAGCTGCTACTTGGTTTATATATCACCAAGTTTATAAGTAAGACAAAATTGTAAAATACAATTAAAGAGGCTCTTCACATGTTTCTTCTTCATTTCTCTATCCAATGCAATTTGGGTTTAGCTGTTGATCTTTGAATACTCCCTTGTTTGCACCAGAATGGAAATGCTGCATTTTCTTGATTCCTCCTAGAGCTGCCACATTCCAGTTTGTCTCTGTCAACCCATGTGCTTCTGTCAGCTTATGAATTGTCACTATCAACTGCTATTGAACTAAGCATCGTGCAGCTTTCATCCGTTGATGCCTTATCCGTTGAGACTTTATCCGTTGAAGCTTTATTCGTTGATGCATTAGCAGTTGAAGTCTTATCCGTTGAAGCACTTATCCGTTGATGGATATTATCCGTTGAAGCTTTAGAGACATCCGTTGAAGCTTTGTTTCTTATCCGTTAAGGTCTTCAATATCAGTTGATACTTCTTCACTTATACAAAATTACAAGGCATGAAATATTTACAATTAGCCCTCCTATTTGCATATCCACTAGTAGTCAACATGACTGATAATTTCCTACAACATCTAAGAGTTACAACTTGAATCCAGAGAATGAAATGTGCTACAATACTAAACTTATTGCTAAGTAAAGCTACGCCTTCAACGGATAGCCAAGATGGTCTTATCCGTTGAGGCTACAAACACTAGATTTCTACTCAAGTGTTTTGTTTAACTTATCATCAAACTAATACACATATTCCTAACAATCTCCCCCTATTTATGTCTACCTAGAACTGTAGGCATAAATTTGGGTTTAGCTTGATGATAACAAAACACTTGACAAACATATTAACTGTAATAAAGAAGAAATTCAAAAGTGCTGCAAAAATATGTATGCTGAGATGGAATTGAAGAATTACATTGTTTCCAAGGGTGCTGCCTTTAGCCTGAGCAGATTAATTTCTTTTCCTTTGATCCCTTGTTTTCTTTCCTAGCCTCCTGTCATTCTCCTCTATTTGAAGTTGAAGTTGTCTGTAGAACTCAGCTTCATCTTCTTCATTGATGTCCAACTTAGATTGCATATCCTTGAGAGTTTCATTACTGGCAATCTTGAGCTGATCTTCAAGTCTGAAAAATCTTCTAACTCCTTTGTTATCTCTGAACTCATCAACCAATGAGGTGATTTGTGAACTGTAATTCCTCTTTCTTGAATGAGTAATGTTCTAGGCAAGGCATTGGGCTCCCACCAAGTCTTCCTTATGTTGGCAATCTTGTTGAGAATCTCAGTCTTGGTAGTCCTGGTAAAGACAGAATCCCTTTTTATGGCTGAGTAGACTCTAACCAAGGTAGAGTAGCCTTCATTCAGAATCCTGTATAGAGGCCAAGTTCTTTCCCCACTTCCTTTTTATTTGAACACTAGTCTTTCTGGTAGCTGTCTGTAAGCATCTATTCCCCTCACTTCCTCCAGTTCATCCAGATAGAGTTCAATGTCTGAAAATTCTTTTATGTCACAAATGTGAACATAATCATCCTTAGAGGCTTGTGGCTTAGGCTTAGGCTTCTGAGTGAATTTGATTGAGGTTGGAGGAGGTGTTGATTTGATTTTCCTTTTCTGTTTCTTTGATGGTGGAGAAGTGGTTAAGAAGGTGGGCAATTTGATGGTGTCCCAATCAATTGGTTCCTCCTTAGGAGTGATTGTTTCACCATGGATATTTATGAAGGGGTTAGGCACAATGGGTTCAGGAATAGAAGGTAGTGGTTTGGATTTTGATTGGGTTTCTTCAGTCTCATCTACCATCTTTCTTTTTGCATTGGCCTTCTTTCTGTTCCCTTTCTGCCATTCCTCTCTTTCCTTACTTCTTTCTCCCACATCATCACTAAACATAGTCCCCCATACCTACATCTTCACTCTTGTCTTCAATTTCTTTCTTTTCTTCAGCTTGACTTGACTTTAGCTAGTCTTTCAAGCTTTGCTTGTGCTCTTTTGTCAGCCTTTAGCTTTTTGGCTTCTTCCTTCAACCTTCTGGCTTCTTCCCTCTTGGCTATTGAGAATTTGGGATGTCCTTGCATCACACAGATGCTCTTTCCCTCTCTAAAGATAATAGCCATACTCATCCTTTCAACCACATACATGGTCTCTTTGTGCTTTATGATACTTCCACCCAAAACCTTGTCTTCATCAGGCTTTGGAAGAGGAAAATCCACTTCTTTCATCTGAGCAAGGCTTAGAGGATTCTTTGTAGAGTCCTTATTGGATCTGTTGTTGGGCTTGAGAATCATAGGTTTCATATTCTTGGAAGAAGTTCTCTCCAACCTTATTCCTCCTACTGGCTTGAGCTCTATAATGATTGATTCCACCTTTGTGCTATGCTTCACAGATTGTGATTTAGAAGTTGTAGAACCAAAAATTTGTTGCATCTTTTCATCAATTTTCCTCCTTTGCTCTTTGACTTGCAATTCAGCTGCTGCTATCTGGATTAGATCAATTCCATCAAGCTTTCCTTTGATTTGAATAGGTGGAGAAGTGGTGATGGCAGGAACTAGCACTTGAGATATTTGAACTGTTGTTGATGGCTCTCCTTCCCCTTCCCTTTTATTCTCCCCCTTTTTGTTATCATCAAGGGTAGGGGTCAAGCCTTGTGCTTTTTCCAGCTGCATTAGTAGATTTGTCTGAGTTTGCTGATTCTGAAGAATGGTGACCATAGAGTCTTCAATGATTTAAACTCTGTTTTCCAACCTGGCCAACCTCTTGTCAGCATCAGATTCTCTCATCAATCTCACTAACAAATCTTGCATAGTACCATAAGGCATGACTGAATCCAACTTCTCAGCATTGTAGGATTTCAGATCAGCAATATCCTGCTTGAGTTCATCCACACTTAGATTATGTCTGATATGCTGCAACTGCAAGAGATGCAGAGAGTCTAGATGAGCTTGAAAAATTGCCTTTGTGCCAGCATCTTTACTCTCCTGAAGGGCCTTCTGTATAGTCATTACTTGCTTGACCAAAGCTACACCAAACTATCCTGGTGTAGATTCCTTTGCCCATGCCCAGTAAGGTAGATTTGGAACAGAACTTGGGCCTGTTGCTCCCCCTAAGTTCATGCTCTCATCTAAAGAATTAGAGTCATCATCATTAGAATTTACTCCAAATTCTTCAGATGGCTTACCAGCTTGAGAAGGCAGCCTATTAACAGCAGCTTTGTCTCTTAGGAGAGATTCTGAAGTATGTACAATGTTCAAAGTCTGCTCTGCCTCCACATTGCCCTGAGCAGCCAATAATTGATAGGCTGGAACAGGGTGAGTAAAAGTGTCAGCATCCAAGGAAATGTTATCAATTACAGCTTTGTAATGTTGCTGAAATTGTCTTTCCTTTTCTGCATCATCCACAATCATTGACTCACTAGCAATGGCTGGATCCACCCTTATAGCTTCTGTACCTGCCTTTCTCTCATTTTCTCTATTTTCTTGCATCAGGGGCTCCCCCTGGCTCACACACACCCTCACCCTCACCCTCACCTTCTAAGGTGGCACTCCTCTTACTTACTTTTGCCATGCTGGAAGAAATAGCATGCATATGTTGACTCTCAACCTCTCCTTTTGCCTGGGAGCAACCCAGCCTCTCACTCAAATTATCACTCCCTTCCCTCAAACCTAAAAGTGATTGAACGGTAACCATGTCTTCTACAGTTGGAATTGTTTCTGTTATATGTGTAGAGACCATCAACGGATAGGGAGTATCCGTTGAAGTGGAAACTGATGGTATCAACGGATAACTGCTGTTAAGCTTATCCGTCGAAGAACAACCACTTGTCAACGGATGAGAGATATCCGTTGAAGAAGGAAAAGATGTAGATATTGAAAGTGACATAATTGTTGAATCTGTGTGAATTGATTTTAAGTGAGGTGACACAGATTATTCAACTATATCTGAAAGAATTGGCTGATAATTCAACAAATCATTTAAAAGATGATGATCATCAGGATTTGAGTGGGGCTCCTCCCTGAGTTTTAAGGAGGGAGAATCAGGAATTGATGTGAATATCATATCCACATCCAGAGAGGGTGATGGAGAGTTTGATGATTGATGTGTTTCTATTATGAGAGAATAGGGCTGTGACTCCACATTTGTTGGAATCACATCAAGTTGAATTTGAGAAGGCAAAGATACAGGTGGATGTATCTGTGCTGTGTGTGCCCCCTGTGTGGAAACTAGGGTTTTAGCCTTCTTCTTCCTTGAAAAGGCTTTGATTGGTGAATGTGTGGCTTCAGTGTCCCTCCCTCTTTTGTTATGTGTCCCTGGTTGGGGATTATTTTCAATAGCTGCATCCTTTTGGGAGGATGCAACTAGGGATGTGTTTGACTCCTTTTGAACCACCACAGTCTTTTGAGAGGCTGTGGCTTGGCTAGCTGGGGTACCACTCACCTCTCCCACCTTATCCTGGGGGGTTTCTTGATGTTCACCCCTCCCCTCACCACTCACACCCTGTTCACTCCTTTCAGGCTTTATGGTAGTTGTTACAACTGTTGTCTTTTGGGAAACAACAGAGGTGGTTTTCTTTGACTTGTGTTTTGAAATTTTAGTTTTGGTGGCTTTGGTAGGAACCTGTTGGGACAAAGACACAGATTCCAATGCCACACTAGAAGGCAAAGAAACAATGGGGTTGGAAACAGTAGGAGTTATAGAAGTGTTTACCTCACTTACCTATGGTGTATTTATTATTGGCAAATATACCAATGGCACCTGGCTGTTGAGGTTGATTCTCACAAGGTCTGCAAGGACCCTTTTCTCTTGAGCCCAGCATTTGAGTTTATTGCTCTCATTAGATATAACCAACCCTTCAGCAACATGGTTAGCCAGTAACATAAAGAATCTAGCATAGTAGATGTTATGGGGTCTATTAGCTTTGTTACCTAACCTGGTAATTCTAGCATGACATAGTTGCTAAAATTAAAGTACCTATCAGAAACTAGCATATAGAGCATATTAACAAGAGATGAAGTTATGGCATCAAAATTGCTAATCTTCCCACAGAAAACCTTGATAAAGGCATCTCAAAGAAAACTCCATTCTTTCCTAAGGCCCTTCCTTCTAATACTACCTAAACTAACAGAATTAAAAGCATAGCCTATGGAATCTAACATAGCATATACATCTTTATCAGTATGTGGTGTCATGGCATTATTCTCAGGCAACTTAAAGCAAGACTGTATATCATCACAGTTAATGCAATAATCCTTACCTTTGAGAGAGAAGGCAATAGTCATATCTGTGGAGTTAAACTCTGCAGTTGTCCAAATCTCCTCAATTACCTCACAGTAAATGGTTGGGGCTTCCAGCATTGCATAGCTTAGTTTGCAGTTTTTGATGAAGTCCATCATCTTGTGATAATCAGAATGGGCTTCTTTTCAACCAAGGCTACGAAATTGTTCTTTTCATAAACAAATCCAGACTGAGACATAATTTTGACTACTGGTGCCATTGTTGTGAGTAGAGGTTGCAGAGAAAAACTTGAGAGTTTTAGGAGAGAAAGAGAATAAAAATTGCAAGAAAGCGTAAAGTGAAAATAAGAATTCAATGGGCTTTTATACTTTCTTGAATTAAAACGTAAATAAAATGATTAAATGATACTTTTAAATAAATTACAGCCGTTTGAGAATAAAGAAAACTGTAGAAATTCTGAAAACTGCCTTTAATACAAATACATACAACAGTATATATCTGTATCAATCGGTTAAGTAAAAGAATCAACGGCTGTGACTCACTTAAAGTAACTGATGTGACACTTCAACGGATAAGGTAAATAGTTATCCGTTGATGATCAACACTATTTTATCCGTTGAGGGATAAAATTTCCAAAAATGTATTTATCTTTCAACGGATAATGAACATCCGTTGATAGAACAATTTTGGCTTTCAACGGATAGGGAATATCCATTGATAAAATAATTTTTACTTAAAGCCAACTTTGTTCTTGCAGCAAATTCATTTCAGGCTTCAAGGAAGATTATAAAGAGGACATAAATTTATGAATAATTAAGCATACCTAGCTCACTTACTAATCTTGTGAATGTTGATTCATCAAGTGGCTTGGTAAATATGTCTGCAATCTGCTTTTCACTTGGAACAAAATGAAGTTCCACTGTACCTTTCATCACATGTTCCCTAATGAAGTGGTACTTGATGTCAATGTGCTTGGTTCTTGAGTGCTGCACTGGATTTTCAGTAATGGCAATGGCACTTGTGTTGTCACAGAATATAGGAATTTTGTCAACAGTTAGTCCATAGTCAAATAGTTGATTCCTCATCCATAATATTTGTGCACAGCAACTACCAGCAGCAATGTACTCAGCTTCAACTGTTGACGTAGAAACAGAATTTTGCTTTTTGTTGAACCATGACACAAGCTTGTTCCCTAGAAATTGACAGGTGCCTGTTGTGTTTTTCTTGTCTATTTTACAGCCTGCATAATCTGCATCTGAGTAGCCGATTAGATCAAAACCAAACTCTCTAGGGTACCAAATTCCTAGATTTGGAGTCCCTTTGAGATATCTGAAGATTCTTTTAATAGCCACTAAGTGAGATTCTTTAGGGTCAGCTTGAAATCTAGCACAGAGACATGTAGAAAACATTACATCAGGTCTACTAGCAGTTAAATATAAAAGTGAGCCAACCATGCCTCTATAACTTGAAATGTCCACAGACTTTTCAGCCTTGTTTAATTCAAGCTTGGTGGCAGTGGCCATGGGAGTTTTTGCAGATGAACAGTCCATTAAGTCAAACTTCTTTAAAAGATCATAAATATATTTAGTTTGACTAATGAAAATTCCACCACTAACTTGTTTAACTTGTAAACCAAGAAAATAAGTTATCTCTCCCATCATTCTTATTTACTTTGCATTAACTTAGCAAACTTTTTACAAAGCTTATCATCTGTAGATCCAAATATAATATCATCTACATAAATTTGAACAAGTATTGTAGAGCCATTAACATTTCTAAAGAAAAGAGTTTTGTCAACAGTACCTCTTGTGAAGTGATTATCTAGAAGAAATTTTGACAAAGTCTCATACCAGGCTCTAGGTGCTTGCTTTAGTCCATAGAGTGCTTTCAACAGATAATACATATAGTCTGGAAAGTTTGGATCATCAAATCCTGGAGGTTGGATTACATAAACTTCTTCCTCCAATTCCCCATTTAGAAATGCACTCTTGATATCCATTTGATAGACTTTGAAATTGGCATGGGCTGCATAGGCTAGAAAGATTCTGATGGCTTCAAGTCTGGCAACTGGAGCAAATGTTTCATCAAAATCTATTCCCTCTTGTTGAGAATAGCCTTTAGCAACCAATCTGGCTTTATTCCTTATGATAATGCCATTTTCATCCATCTTGTTTCTGAATACCCATTTTGTGTCAATAGAACTCTTGTTCTTTGGCTTGGGTACCAGCTTCCATACTTTGTTCCTCTCAAATTGGTTTAACTCCTCTTGCATTGCTAAAATCCAATCTGGATCCAATAGAGCTTCTTCTACTCTCTTAGGTTCCTCCTGTGATAGAAAGCTACTATACAGACATTCATCTTGAGTAGCCCTTCTAGTTTGCACTTTAGATGTAGCATCACCAATGATCAGTTCAAAAGGGTGATTCTTGGTCCATTTCCTTTGAGGTGGTAGATTAGCTCTAGATGAGGTTGCCTCAGTATTGTCATGATGTGTAATAGAATGTTGATTGGTTGAAACTCCCCCTGAGTTGCTGATCCTTTGAAAGGAATTGGGAGCTCTATCAACTGATGAAGTGAATTGATTATTCGTTGACAGACTGTGATCAACGGATGCTTCATTATGAACTTCAACGGATGATGCACTTTGTCTTTCAACGAATGCTGCATTGCTTCTTTCAACGGAAGCTGAATTATGACTTTCAATAGATGCAGCATTCTGTGCATTATCCAAAGGCAGATTTTGAATTCTTCTTGAGATGCCTTCTTCATCATTCTCATCTTCACTATCATCACAATTTATCTCAATATTGTCAAATTTGAGTCCTTCATGATGTCCCTCATCTGTTAGTCCATCAATCTTTTTATCATCAAACACAACATGCACAGATTCCAAGACAATGTTGGTTCTTAGATTGTAGACCCTATATGATTTTCCAGCAGAATAACCAACAAATATTCCTTCATCAGCCTTTGCATCAAACTTCCCTTTGTGATCAGGTTGATTCCTTAAGATGTAGCATTTGCAACCAAAGACATGCAGAAAGTTTAAAGTTGGTTTTCTTCTCTTGAATAATTGATAGGGAGTCATGCCTTTTGCCTGATTGATTAGAGAAATATTTTGAGTGTAACATGCACAGTTAACAGCCTCAGCCCAAAAGTAAGTTGGGAGTTTTGACTCTTCAAGCATTGTCCTTGCAGCTTCAATTAGTGATCTGTTCTTCCTTTCCACCACACCATTTTATTGTGGAGTCCTTGGAGCTGAGAACTCATGCATGATCCCATTTTCTTCACAGAACAACTTCATGGTTGAATTCTTGAACTCAGTTCCATTGTCACTCCTAATATTCCTTACTTTGAAATCAGGATGATTGTTGACTTGCTTGATATGATTGATAATGATTTCACTAGCTTCATCCTTTGATCCAAGAAAATAAACCCATGAAAACTTTGAGAAATCATCTACAATCACTAGGCAATATCTTTTCCTTGAAATTGACAATACATTGACTGGTCCAAAAAGATCCATGTGTAGCAGTTGTAATGGTTCATCAATTGCAGATTCAAGCTTCTTGCTGAATGATACTTTCTTTTGCTTTCCTTTCTGACAAGCATCACACAGTCCATCCCTTGTGAATTCTACTAGAGGCATTCCTCTAACTAAGTCCTTTTTGACTAGATCATTCATTGTCTTGAAATTCAAGTGGGATAGCTTCTTGTGCCATAGCCAACTTTCAACTGGACTTGCTTTGCTGAAAAGACAAGTAATAGATTCTGCATCTGTAGAGTTGAAGTCAGCTAAATACACATTCCCTTTTCTAACTCCAGTTAGAACCACTTTATTTTCCTTCTTACTTGTGACAATACAGGCTTCAGAGTTGAAGGAAACAGTATTCCCTCTGTCACATAGTTGACTGATGCTCAATAAGTTGTGTTTGAGACCATCAACCAATGCAACTTCATCAATGATGACATTTTCTTTTGAAATCAAGCCATATCCCATAGTGAATCCTTTGCTGTCATCTCCAAAGGTTATGCTAGGGCCAGCTCTCTCTTTAAACTCTGTGAGCAGGGTGAAATCTCCTGTCATGTGTCTTGAACAGCCACTGTCCAAGTACCATAGATTCCTTCTTTTTCCATGCACATAACAAAATCAATCAAGTTGATTTTGGTACCCAAGTTTCCTTGGGTCCAGCCTTGTTAGTCTTTTTCCTAGACTTCATTCCTCCTGCATCTTTGACTTAGGTAACTTTGGGTCAACCTTGGTCTCAGATGTAGTTGGTTGAAGTGTAGGGTTAGTCACAGAATCATTTAGCACATTTGATTGAATTTGATAAGGCATAGATTGTGCAAACATGTTATTCCACATAGGCATATTGTATGGCATTTGAGGCATACTAAATGCAGTAAAATAAGGATTATTAATATATGGCATGTTTGCAAAATGTGCATGGGGATTCTGATGAGACATAACAGGCATAGCATGCAGAGGTGACATAGACATGTTAGGCATGGAGGGATTTGAAGGCATGGGAGCATTCTTAACAGATTTGCAGTTATCAGATAGATGATTAACACTTTTACAATGCACACAGCTTTTTCTAGGAGCATACCTATCAGGTGTGTAATTGTTATGTTTATTGATCCCTACCTTCCCATTTCTTTTAGATTTTCTTTTAGTTTCCTTTTTATCCTCAACTAACTTAAGCCTATTTTTCAGCTGATCTAAAGTCATGTGTCCTATATTCACCTTACTGGCATCTTTGGATGTGCTAGCTCCTTCTTTGACAAAGTTCTTGAAAGTTGAACCATCCTTCTTATTGAGATTTTTATTTTTGAAATTACTTGCCTGTTTTAATTGATGAGCCTTCAACGGATGCTCTTTTTCTTCCTTCAACGGATAACTTTCATCATCCGTTGATTCCACATCCATTGACAATCCATCAATTAATTCTAACTCCTTTTTGTTTTTCTTCCAGGCATCCTCACAGAATGATTCAATTCCCTGAACCTTGGCAATCTGAACACTAACATCCCTAGATGTTTTCCAGGCCTTGATTACCTCTTGCTCACTCTCTAACTGTTTAGAAAGGATTTCTACTTTCTTAACAGCTTCTTCTAGTTCACTCTCAACAGTCAAGCATTTAAGTTTAATCTTTTCAAGCTCAATTACCTGATCCTCTAACACAGCATTCCTATCACTTAAAAACATATTATTCTCTTTGATCCTAGTGTTTTCTTTGGCTAGTGATTTAAGGGAAACACGCAAATGATATAATTCATTGGACATATCATTTATGGCTTCATTGCATTCATTTTTAGAAAGCTGAGAGAGATCAGTAGTAATTACCTGGTTGCTTGATGAACTAGTTTTATTTTCATCAGAATTAGCCATCAGGGCTAGGTTGACATATTCCATATCATCATCTTCATTGACTCCATCTGCTGCCCAATCATCTTGAGTGAGAAAAGCTCTTTCCTTTTGTTTGAGCAAATCAAAATACTTCTTTTTGTAATCAACTTGCTCAAATTTCTTCTTATCAGAGGTTGGCTTCCTACACTCGCTTGCAAAGTGTCCACTAATGCCACAGTTATAACATTTGAAGTTGGATTTGTCCACCATGTTTTTGTTTGGCTTAGTGAATTTTGTATTTTTCCTAAACTTTATCTTTGCAAACCTCCTGGACAGAAAAGCCAGATGTTCATCAACATCATCAGAGTCATCCTGACTGGAATTGTCTTCATCCTCAGCTACTTGCTCTTTACCCTTGCTTGATTCTGATTTGCTTGTGCCAATTTTGAGACTTGGTATTGTCTTCTCCTCATTCCTGGCTTCAATCTTCTCACTGTCAGCTACAAGTGCAACTGTTCCTCCTTTTCCCTTTCCCTTTTCCAGCAGCTCATCCTGCTCCATTTCAAGTTCATAAGTCTTCAAAATTCCATATAATCTTTCAAGTATGAAGTTCTTATAATCTTGAGAATTTCTTAGAGAGACAATCATAGGCTTCCATTCCTTTGGTAGAGTCCTCGGAAATTTTAAGTTGGAATCCTTGACTTGGTACACTCTACCATACAGCTTCAATCCATTTAACAGTTTCTAAAATCTGTTGAAGGTATCATTTAATGATTCTCCTTCTTCAAAGTGAAAATATTCATACTGTTGAATAAGAAGCTACATCTTGTTCTCTCTAACCTGCTCAGTACCTTCACAGATGATTTGTACAGTATCCCAAACTTCTTTTGCAGTTTGACTATTGATGACATTGTCAAACATATCTTGATCTAAGCCATTAAACAAAATGTTCATGGCTTTCTTGTCCTTGCGGATTTCCTCCATGTCTTCAATAGTCCATTCTGCTTTTGACTTGGGAATGGACTGTCCAACAGCAACTGTTGCAGTAGTAGTTATGGCCACTTTGTGAGGGATGTGAGGACCATTTTCAATATAGTTGATGTAGCTTTCATCTTGAGAAAGAAGATGTAAATGCATCTTCACTTTCCAGTGATGATAGTTATCTTTTTCCAGGACTGGAATCTTTATTCCAATATCCTTCCTAGCAGGAGGATTCTTCTGTGCACTCATGATGTTAGCAGAATAGATCTTTAAACTCTTTGTATGTTAAGAGTTTGCTCTAATACCAATTGTTATTCCCAGTGGACTAACAATGAGATTTACAGAAGGGGGGTTGAATGTAAATCTCAAAACTTTTTCAAGTTTTGAGCAGTTTCTAAGGCTAAGTATTTTAGTGAGCAAATGTGTGTGAATTGCTTGAAGCTAATACAGACAGATATATATTCAAACACAAATGTAAAGAACACAAAGAACTTAAAAACTTTTCTGGTGGATTTGTTGTTCCACCAGAGATGTGTTATTTCAGAAAATCTGTGATTCAAAGAATTAAATCACAGTTGCTTCCTAGTACAAACTAGATGATTTTCTCTCTGGATTTTTCTAAACAGCTCTGGAAAATTCACACCTAATTACTAGCTGCTACTTGGTTTATGTATCACCAAGTTTACAAGTGAAGACAAAACTGTAAAATACAATTAAAAAGGCTCTTCATATGTTTCTTCTTCATTTCTCTATCCAATGCAATTTGGGTTTAGCTGTTAATCTTTGAATACTCCCTTGTTTGCACCAGAATGGAAATGATGCATTTTCTTGATTCCTCCTAGAGGCTGCCACATTCTAGTTTGTCTCTGTCAACCCATGTGCCTCTGTCAGCTTATGAATTATCACTATCAACTGCTATTGAACTAAGCATCCGTTGAAGCTTTCATCCGTTGATGCCTTATCCGTTGAGGCTTTATCCGTTGAAGATTTATCCGTTGATGCATTAGCAGTTGAAGTCTTATCCGTTGAAGCACTTATCCGTTGATGGATATTATCCGTTGAAGCTTTAGAGACATCCGTTGAAGCTTTGTTTCTTATCCGTTGAAGGTCTTCAATATCAGTTGATACTTCTTCACTTATACAAAATTACAAGGCATGAAATATTTACAATTAGCCCTCCTATTTGCATATCCACCAGTAGTCAACATGACTGATAATTTCCTACAACATCTAAGAATTACAACTTGAATCCAGAGAATGAAATGTGCTACAATACTAAACTTATTGCTAAGTAAAGCTACTCCTTCAACGGATAGCCAAGATGGTCTTATCCGTTGAGGCTACAAACACTAGATTTCTACTTAAGTGTTTTATTTAACTTATCATCAAACTAATACACATATTCCTAACAGACTTATTTGTGGTAAATACTGAAACGGTCATATTTAATCAGAATATAATTAGGTGAGATAAAAACAGTCATAATCATTTGGGTTAGTGGTAAATGTGTTTGTCTTGAAAAACTCCATACGCACAGTAATTATTACTTATTTCCCATGCCCATTAACTCCTTCTTTAACTATTGACTGTTCACATATTGCCTAAATTATTACACATCGGTCTAGGGAGACGCTCATTAAATTATTACCTTCATAAAAATGGTTCTTGTATACATGTTTATGAACTATGAAACCTTCAACGTCGAGTTCAGTTATGGTGACTGGGAACAGGAATGGCACATCACTGCCATTTCTTCTGAGATATGGAACATGGTTCCACAAGAGGTTCAGACAAATCTCTTGTTCTTTCAGATGGACTATCAACTCCATATTAATTGCTTGGAAGAAGAATGGAGAGAGGCTCTTCTTCAGCAAGAACGGATCATCCGTGTTGCAGTGCTTTTTGTCAGCAGCAGGAGGAACTAATTGATAGCTTTCCTTCTGAGACCTAGGCTGTTAATGTTCACTATCTTAGATTAGGATTATCTTGTAATCTTTTGCATGTAATCTATAAATTTCATGAAATGTACTCTTTGGATATTTTAATGAAATTTCTTTTGATTGTAAGATTTAGTCTTTGTTTATCTCGTATTATGTGAATGTGAATGTTCTCATTAAAACCTATTAATCTTTACTTCATCCACTTGAACCGTATTTCTTGATGAATGTTTTGATTAAAATTGTGGTTACTAATAATTTGTGTTGATTTGATAAAAAAATGTTGAATTTGAATCGACATATCCTGAGTTACATTTGAAGAGGAAGCACAGGTTCATGCATAATAACCTGTGACAATTGAAGCTAAGAATGTTACTTCTCAGAAAGAAACTACAGCTCAAAGTTCTGATACTTTGAAGAGAAATAGATCAGTAAATTCTGCTGCTAAAACAACTCCTTCATTGTTAAGGAGATTAAAGAAAATGAGGGCAAAGAGGTATAATGTTAAGCCTATATCTGAGGATACAACTGAAGCTGAGGAAGAAGATCAGGAATCTCTGATCTCAAAAGAGCCAATCATCATTGAATCTCTGCCACCTATAGGTAAAGACCAAGACACTATTCCTGATACAGTCGTAACACCTCATGTCTCTCTTATTGAAGCTACAGATGATGTTGAAGAACAAGCTACAAATTCTGAAATAGATATTCAGAATCTGAATATACCCAATGTTCTTTATCTGGAAGCTCCACCAACAGAAACTCAGCAATCTCCAACTTATTCTCTTATCTTAAATGTTGATGTTGAGATACCATCTACACCATCTACACCAAATCTGGAGATAAATTCTGATGCTCCGAATTTAGATGAAGTTGTTGCTGAATCTCCAATTGCATCATACATTGTAGTGATGTCAGAACATAATGAATCTTCTTCAAGTTCTAAAGACAGTGTTTATGTTGATACTCCAGCTTCCATTCTGGGAAAGGAAGCATTGGTTAAGAAGTTTGTTGAGCAAGCTAGACCTGTTCCTTAGGAGGATACTCACAGAGGTATAGAGTGGACCAAGAAGTGGAATGAAACTGATTTCATTCCAAGCTCTAAAGTTATGACAGAGTACATTGCTTAAGCAGATGAGCTTGTGATAAATTCTGATGTCAAGACACAGCTCAAGATCACTGCTCTATCTACCAAGAATCTTCAAGGTCTACACTGTGCAACTCAAGAAAAGGTTGATAAGCTTCTAGAAAAATCTGAAAAGCTAGAAATGGAGACCAAGCCTGACAAAAAGAGGTTTATCAGACCTATATCTGAAAAGGTAGAAGTAATTGAGAAAACACAAGAGAAGCAACAGGCCCAAATTTCTGAGGTTCTGGCAAATCAAGCTTCTCAACAGGCTCAATTGAATGATATTCAATCTTCAGTAGAACTTCTTCTCTCACTCCTACTCTCAGATGATGCCAAAAAGGGAGAGAAGATAGTTAAGTCCAAATGCTAAAATGATAAATTTCTGAAGAAGAAAGATGATGAAGCTGATGACCAGGAAACCCTAGCAAGGGTGGAGGTCAAGTTCAAAGTAAAGGGCAGAGCAGCAAGGTTTCTTCAAGGTTACTAAGTGATGCAAGTAAATCTTCTACTCAAAAGAAGACAAGTTCTGAAGCTGCTCAAACTCAAAATCTAATAGCAAGTACTGAAACTCAAAATCTAATATCAAGTTCTGATGAGCAAAGTCTGACAACGCCTGATATTCTGATACAAGGTGGAAGTCAAGATTCTCAAAAGTTCATGCAAACTCTGAAGCTCAAGGGAAAGCAGACTACTGTCTACTACAAGGATCCCAAGATTCAGACACTTGATGAAGAAATCGCTAGAAGATTATTTATGAAGCATAATCCATGAATGGATTTAGAAAATCTCAAGGAGGAAGAAGCTAGATTTAAAGCTGAAAAGAAAAATCCAAAGCCAAAAGCTTTTATTGCAATGAAACCTCCAAGGCCTGAGGAAAAAGGCATTGTGATCAAGGAGAAGTCACAAACTGAGGCATCTAAAGCCAAGACTAGATCATAGACTGAGATTGATCCCAAAGACAAAGGGAAAGGAAAAGTTGATGAACCAACCAAGCCATTGGAGATGAAAATTCCTCAAATTCTGATAAAGCTAGTGTGCAAAATGGTTCAAAGTACTGATGATATTCTTGCTGAATATAAAGATGTTCAAACTCTGAAAAGAAAGAAGATTTATGAAGAATCAAAGATAACCTCTGACAAGGCTCAAGTTGTTCAGATTGAAGAACAGCAAGAAACAGGAAGTTCTGATAAAGTTATCAAGTCAACCTCTGACAGTGCTCAAGTTGATTTAGACAAAATGGAAGTAGCTGATAAAAAGAAACTTATGTGGAAAAATGTTAAACCATCAGATCCAAAGCAAAGCCAACTGATGTCTACTTTCATGACTATCGAGTTAAATGCTAGAGAACCAAGAGACAGGGTTGGACTAGGTTCTGATGAAGCAAAGATTAAAACAGGAGTTGAAGTTGCTACTAGAGATCCATTTCTATTGACTGACAGACCTCTTGAAGATGTTACACAGAAACATCTTGATAAAGTTATATTTGTTCAAGTGGTACTGGATGTTCATAACAAGCACAATGTTAAGGAAAATCTTATTCTATTTCTTGAAGATGGAAGGACATATCAAATGTCAGAATCAGATGTGCTGAACAAATCATTGAAAAAACTTCAATTCTTTCATTACCTTTTAGAGGTAAAGTCTGATATTACCAGGAGATGGTCAAACTTCATATTGAAGACCATCAGAGATAAAGCAAGAATTTCTGGTTCAAGAGTTACATAATTCATTCTTAATATTGTTGAAAATGATGGAAGTGAAATTTCAATGAAGAAGAATTCTGCTAAGCTTGAAGAGATATTAAAAGAGAAATATCAGTGCTACAATGAAGATTCTTCTCATCCTAGGGTAATAAGGCTGAATGATGGTTTAGAAAGAAACCATATCTCTGCTTTAAGGACTGCAATTTACCATATTGGAAGTCAGAATGAAGAGATGAAGCAAGTCAAGACTACACTCACTCAAGTCCTGAGGATTAAAGAAGAAAAGCTGATATCACACTTTGTCAAGAATCATTATGGATTCAGATTGACTCAGTGAGATTGGTAAAAGCTACAAGGACTGTAAGTTGTAGTTAGTTATCTAGTTAAACTCTTATTGCATTTGTACTTAAATGTTTTTGACATCATCAAATCTATTAACTTGTATATTTTGCATAATTTACAAGTTGGGGGAGATTATTGGATATATTTGAGATGTCATGTCTAATATGATTTGCGTTTAGTTTTCAGAACTTAACAACATGACAAATCAGGACTTACTGGAATCAGGACTTACTGAAAGTCAGAACTTTATATCAGAACTTAAGTGCGAGAGGACTTTCATATAAGGAAGTAAGCTGATTTATAGTAAAAGATCGATACTAAAACAAAAGAAGATACGCATGGAAAGATTTAGAAGACTGGAAGACTTGTAGAAGATATCTGATTGATATATTTTAGGAGACAGAATTATATTCCATATTGATAGGGATAAATAAATTATGTTTGTATAATTAAATACTGCATTAATTGTACAAACTGTGGGCTGCCAGGCCCAATAAAAAGATATATGATACTCAGACCAGAAAGGTTAAGCCTGATGGACCAGATCAGGCCTGATGGAATAAAAAAAGGCCCAAAAGCCCTGATTATTAATTAATTTCGTAATTAATTAATAAGGGACAAATCAGATGTTGAAAAGAGTCCCGATAAGGATATAAATCCTTGGAGATTAGCCTCAAGGGGACCTAAAAGGATAAGGAATCAGTTTCCTACTATCTAGGACTCCAAAGTCCATTCTAATTATGAGACTTGCCCACCAAGTCTCCTATACCAAGTCCAATTCAAGGGCTCCCAACATCTATATAAGGGGTCTCACCCCCACCAATCAGAACTACGTTTTTTGGCTTGATTCTCTAATTCACAGAGATACGTAGGCATCTCGTAAAGGCAGATTGAGTCACGAAACACGAGAGCAGCCATTAAAGGCCTTGAGCTCCCGAATCTTAGTATTAAATACAGCAAGTAATAACCTTGGTTTTTTATCCATAACATTTGGCGCCGTCTGTGGGAAACAACAACAACCATGGCGAGAACACGGAGAACAATTGGAGCTCTAGAGGAAGGAACACCATTAGAGGCAACCCAGGTGATTTCATCAACCGTGGAGGTTCCTCCCCATTCAACTTATGCATCTACTCAGGGGGAAGCCCTGACAGGGGCAATTCATCCTCAGCCACAAGGGACAACTCCCCCGACTATTCAAGGTACGAATCCTCAAGTTCAACAAATACATATACCTGTAAATTCTCGACCCGTCGGGTATGAATATTCAACTATTGTTACTACTAACCCCCCTTATGGGATGCCCCTTCATCCTGAGGTTGGAGGAAGCGGATATGCTGGGCGAAGCGAAGCACGAGGGCGGTCGCCCCCCTATATACGAGGTTTGGATCCTATCCCTGAGGATCGGGAATTTTCTGGTCCATACACTGAGAGAGACTCCGAATCTTCGGATGATGAAGTGGCCCCGAGAAGGAGGCGTCCTGGAAAAGAGCCAATGGCCGATGGAAGGTAACGCCCCCAAAGCACCCCAGGGGCGAATCCCCAAGAAGTGCAGGAAAAGATCAGGGCTCATGAGGCTGAAATCCAAAGGCTGAGGCGTGACTTGGAGGCTCACCAAGCCACCAGAACCCACATACCTCCTAGGGGGAGAAATCCTCCTCCTATCATAGACCTGGATGGTCCGGTAAGAAGAAGGGCTGCTGTCCCAAGAACTGATCCAAGCAATCTCCTTCCCCTTGGAGATCCTGATGATCCAACTCCACCCTTCACAGAAGAGATAATGAATGCCCATATCTCAAGGAAATTCAAGATGCCCACTATCAAAGCCTATGATGGCACGGGAAACCCCGCTAATCATGTTAGGACATTCTCTAATGCACTGCTGCTGTAACCCGTGAACGATGCTATAAAATGTCGGGCCTTTCCTCAAACCCTGTCGGGTATGGCTCAAAGATGGTACAGTCGCCTACCCCCAAATTCTATTGGATCATTCAGAGAATTAAGTCAGGCTTTTATTAAGCAATTCATCAGTGGAAGAGTCCATGAGAAAAGTTCAGCATCTCTTATGAGTCTTGTGCAGGGAGCTAAGGAATCCTTAAGAGATTACCTGAATCGTTTTACAAAGGAGGCTTTAAAAGTCCCAGACCTTGATGATAAGGTAGCCATGATAGCACTGCAACAAGGAACTAGGGATGAGTTTTTCAAGATGTCTTTGGCCAAACGACCCCCTGAGAGCATGTTGCAGCTCCAAGAGAGGGCAGGGAAGTATATCCAGGTTGAAGAAAGTATGAGAAAGACCGTAGTAAGTAATGAGCCCACTGGAGGCAAGAAACGAAAAACTGATTTGGAGTATATCGCTAAGGACAAATATCCTAGAACCGAACAAAACCCTGATTCAACCCCCAAGAAGGGAGGACCTGGGCAAAAGTTCACTGAATACGCTAAGTTGAATGCTCCCAGAAGTCAGATTTTGATGGAGATTGAGAAAGACAGAGATATTCGCTGGCCTAAGCCCTTGAAGGCTGATCCCGCCAAGCTAGATAAGGGCAAGTATTGCAGGTTTCACAAAGATGTTGGCCATGACACCGATGAGTGTAGGCAATTGAAAGATGAAATTGAGTTTTTGATTCGAAAAGGAAGATTGAACAAGTATACTGGAGATGGAGGGGACAGAAATAATAATGGAAGGAAGAACTTTGAAGATCGTAGGAGGGACCAAGACGATCAGGGGCGAAACCCCCAGCCTAGAGGACCAGTTATAAACACCATTTATGGAGGGCCGAGACCTCGAGGGCCTGTGATAAACACGATCTTTGGAGGTCCAACTGCTGCTGGATTGTCCAAAAATTCCAGAAAGGCATATACTAGAGAGGTTATGCATATTGTTGGAGAAGCCCCGAAGAGGGCAGGACAGAAGTAACATTGGCTTTTGATGATTCCGACCTAGAGGGTGTGAAGTTTCCCCATGACGACCCGCTGGTCATAACACCAATAATAGGAAATAGCCCGGTTAAGAGGGTCCTTGTGGATAATGGTGCTTCTGTGGATATCTTGCTCCACGACACCTTTCTAAGGATGGGGTATAACGACTCCCAGTTAACACCAATCGACATGCCGATATATGGATTTGGTGGAGTAGAATGTCCGGTGGAAGGGATAATCAAGTTGCCAACCACCATAGGTACGGAGCCAAGGCAAGCAACGCAGATGCTGGATTTCGTAGTGGTAAAGGCTAGTTCAACTTATAATGCTATCATGGGGAGAACAGGGATACATGCCTTCAAGGCAGTCCCCTCTTCCTACCATTCAGTCATGAAGTTTCCCACCCGAAACGGGATTGGAGAAGAGAGAGGGGATCAAAAAATGGCTAGAAGCTGTTATGTGGCCTCTTTGAGGGCAGATGGAGTCGGGGGGCAGGTTCTTCCTATTGAAGATATGGATGTTCGAGAAAATGATGAGAATAGAGGAAGGCCAGCAGAAGAATTGGTCTCGGTTCCTTTATACCCCGAGAATCCTGAGAGGACGACTTTCATTGGAGCCACATTAGAGGAGCCCCTTAAAGGGAAGTTAGTGAAATTTTTGCAAGAAAATAGTGATGTGTTTGCATGGTCAGCAGCTGATATGCCAGGCATAGACCCGGAGTTAATTACTCACAAGCTAAACGTAGATCCAAGCCGGAAGACAGTGAAACAAAAGAAAAGAAATTTTGCCCCGGAAAGACAAGAGGCTATAAAGCAGGAAGTGGAAAAGCTCTTAGAGGCTGGATTCATTGAGGAGATTCAATTTCCGGAGTGGTTAGCAAACCCTGTAATGGTGAAGAAGGCTAATGGAAAGTGGAGGATGTGTATAGACTTCACGGATCTGAATGATGCATGCCCCAAAGACTGTTTTCCGCTGCCTAGAATTGATACTTTGATTGATGCTACCGCTGGACATGAGATGCTGAGTTTCATGGATGGGTTTAGCGGATACAACCAGATCAAAATGCATAAGGATGACATTCCAAAGGTATCATTTATCACTGACTTTGGTGTTTATTGTTATCTTGTTATGGCGTTTGGTCTCAAGAATGCAGGAGCCACCTATCAAAGGTTGGTGAATAGAATTTTTAAGGATCTTATTGGTAAGACTATGGAAGTCTATGTTGATGACATGTTAGTCAAGAGTCTAGTAAAGACTGATCATATAGCCCATTTAAGGGAAGCTTTTGAGGTCCTGAGGTACCACAAGATGATGTTGAATCCGACGAAGTGTGCTTTCGGAGTAGGATCTGGAAAATTCTTGGGATTGATGGTCTCGAAGAGGGGAATTGAGGCAAATCCCGATAAAATAAAGGCGATCCTGGACATGGAACCCCCCAAAACTGTCAAGGATGTTCAGAAGCTCACAGGAAGGGTTGCTGCGTTAGGACGATTCATCTCCAAGTCAGGAGACAAGTGCTTGTCATTTTTCAAGTCACTGAAGAACATCAAAGACTTTGTATGGAATGAGGAAAATCAGAAGGCATTTGAAGAGTTAAAGAAGTATATGGGCCAGGCCCCGTTGTTGGCCAAGCCAGTTCTGAATGAAGTTTTATTTTTGTACTTGGCTGTTTCAGAGAGCGCCTTGAGCGCCGTGTTGGTTAAGGAGGAACTGAAAGTCCAGAAACCCGTATACTATGTCAGCAAAATTTTGCATGGTGCTGAGTTGAATTATTCAGCCATTGAGAAATTCGCTTTAGCCTTGGTAATGGCTTCAAGAAAGCTGCGTCCTTATTTTCAAGCTCACCAAATTGAAGTGCTAACAAATCAGCCACTGAGAAATATCATTCACAGTCCCAAGGCAAGTGGGAGACTGATTAAGTGGGCAATAGAGTTGGGAGAGTTCGATCTCAAGTATAAGCCACGTACGGCCATAAAAGCCCAGGCACTAGCTGACTTCCTGGTGGAATGTACCATACCCAACCAAGAAGTCGGGGGGCAGGAAGATACCATACCTCAAGATAAGGGAGTCGACAATGGGGACAAGGAGAAAGAATATTGGGTTCTCTATTTTGATGGAGCATCAAAAACAAATTCCAGTGGAGCAGGGTTGGTTTTGCAAAGCCCTGATGGATTCTTAATTGAGTATGCCATGAAGCTAGATTTCCCAACAACAAACAATGAGGCAGAGTATGAAGCCCTGATTGCTGGCCTTGGTCTAGCTGGGACACTTAGAGTCAAAAACTTAAAGGTCCGTGGAGACTCGAAGCTGATCATATCCCAGGTAAAGGGAGAATTTGAGGCAAGGGATGATACGATGGCTAAGTATGTTCGCCTAGTAAGGGCTGTGATGACCCAATTTAATGAATGCCATGTTGAACACATTCCAAGGGAAGAAAATGCTAAAGCAGATGCGCTATCAAAGTTTGCTTCATCTGAGATTGAAGAAAGTTCAGGAAGTGTGTACTTCCGTGTTTTGAAGACACGAAGCATAGATGTTAAGCTTGTGGCTCCCGTAGGCTTGGGGACGTCATGGATTGATCCCATCAAGGCTCACATTCAGACCGGTTGGTTGCCAAGCGATGCAATTGAGGCACGGAAGTTAACTGTTCGAGCACTAAGGTACTCTTTGATAGATGGGATTCTATATAAAAGATCTTTCGTGGTTCCTTACCTGAGGTGTCTCAGGCCCGATGAGGCACGCTTGGCTCTTGAAGAAGTGCATGAAGGTATTTGTGGACAACACCTGGGGGGCAGGGCCTTGGCTCATAAAATAACCCGTTTAGGCTTCTATTGGCCAGAAATGATGGCTGATACCAAAGAATATGTGAAGAAGTGTGATCGCTGTCAGAAGCATGCACCAGTTGTTAGACAACCCCCCGAGATGCTGACCTCTATCAACTCGCCTATTCCCTTTGCCATGTGGGGGATGGATATTCTAGGGCCTTTTCCTATGGCCACGGCACAAAGGAAATTCCTGATTGTAGCCATTGATTATTTCACCAAGTGGATCGAAGCCAAACCCTTGGCCAAAATCACAACTAAGCAGGTTGCACAATTCCTGTGGGAAAACATTATGTGCCGATATGGAATTCCCCGTATCCTCGTCACTGACAATGGAACACAATTCAACAATGAGGAATTCAAGAAGTATTGTGAAGAAAATGAAATTGAGTTACGATTCACCTTTGTGGCTCACCCGCAAGCCAATGGGCAAGCAGAGGTAGCAAATCGGATAATCCTGGATGGACTAAAAAAGAGGATCGAGAAGTCAAGAAATAATTGGGTGGATGAGATACTTCCAATATTATGGGCCTATAGGACTACCTGTAGAGTCACCACAGGAGCAACTCCTTTCATGTTGGCATATGGGGCAGAAGCAGTAGTTCCCGTGGAGATATCGCATTCCTCTCCAAGGATTCAGACTTTCAATGCTGTAGAAAATGAGGAAGGGCAGAGGTTAGCCCTGGATCTAATTGATGAAGTGCGAGATGAGGCACATGCAAAGATAGTAGAATATCGGAAAAAGGCTTCATTCTATTACAACCTAAGGGTTAAAGAGAGATTTTTTAAACAAGGAGATCTAGTCTTGAGAAAAATAGAGGCTTCTGGTGTTGGACAGAAAGGAAAGCTTGCCCCGAATTGGGAAGGGCCGTACAGAGTCAAGAGCGTTCAGGGTAGAGGAACCTACAAGCTGGAAACTATGGAAGGTTTTGAAGTCCCGAGGACCTGGCACGCACAAAACCTGAAGGTTTACTATGTGTAAGATAGGAGAAGTACGATTCTCACTTGTCATTGACAAGTAGGTTTAAAAGCACCTTGAAGCTTTGCTTGCATAGGATTTTATATTCCAGTAGAATTTACATTGTCTAGTTATTGTTGATTAGGGTCGAACCCATGCTATGTAAGATTTTGGAAAACCAGACTTCATATTAAAGAGTTTGAAATTATTTCTATCTAAGGATGTTTAAGGTTCAAATGCATATTAAGATTGTAAAGGTAAAACAGAAAAAGGCAAGAAAAGCAACGTATAAAACATAACCCCGAAGGGTAACAAGTTCTGATATAAATAAAGTTCAAAAAGAAGATATACAAAAAGCTAGGCCTTGGAAGGATGAGATTCCTCAGAACCACTATCCGAAGTCTCTTCGGAAGTTTCAGTCGTTTCTTCGGACGTCTCGGTCGTCCCCTCCGAAGTCCCTGTAGAAGTTCCCTCGGCAGAAGATGATGGCTGTTGAGGCGCTGCTTTGGGAGATTCTTCCACCCTGGCCTTCTTAGCAACAGGCTCGAATTCCTCCTCGGGGGAATCTTCCTCCTCTCCATCCTTGATCATACCAGCAAGCTTTTCAGTAACACCTCCAAGCTCTGGAACCCGCACTGGGCAAGGAAAGGGCAACTGCTCAAGGACCTCGGGAAACTCATCCTGGATGGCCTCCACAGCAGCGTCCCAGCCTTCCTTATAGCTAACAGGATGAAGAAGGGCGTCATGCTCCACCATCAAGTCTTTGAATTCTTGAGTGTCCATCCAGCCATCAAAGGCTTTTTCCTTCTGCGCCTTCAAGATGACATTTTCAGCCCGGGCCGTCTCCAGGTCAGAAGTGGAAGAGGCCAATTGAGCTTCAAGGGCCTCAATTTTTTGATTGGCCTCCTCCAACTTCTTGTTGGCATCTTCCAGGCCAACCTTCCAAGCCTTGGCTTGGTGAATAGCCCCTTGAAAATGGGCGTTAGCCTGCAGGAGAAAACAGCAAAGGTTTAGAAAAGAAAGAAAAGAGAATTGTAAAAAGCATAAGTAAAGTACATACCGTCGCCAGAGCTTGGGCTCGAAACAGCTCATTCCCCTCCAAGTCCTGTTGAAGGACAAAATCTTGATAATCCACCGGGGAAATGGAATGCTTAGACCATTCCTTGGACAGGGCCGTGCTGCCCACAATCGAGTCCTTGCCCCGGATCCCCCAAGCAGGTTGAAAGTAGGCACCTGGCCTCTGCTTGGTACGCAGAACTTGGCTGGGGCCTTCCTCATCTGGCTCCGTCGCCTGAAGAAGGAACTCCGGGAAGCGGTCACCCAGTCGAGGGTCCTTAAAGATCTTCCCGGCCCTCTTCATCCTGGTTATCTCCAGGTCCTTCGGCTTGGTAGCCTCCTCAATCTTCTCAGCCACTGCAACAAACAAAGTCAGTTGAAAATCAATGAAATAAAAGTACAGGAAATAAAGGAGATAAGAAAGGGAACTTACTTTTCTTATTAACGGGCGAAAGGCCGCGTTCTACCAGGACGGTCTCCCGGATAAGGTCCCAACAACGGGAAGTGCCGTTGTCTTGCGTAAGGAGGTTGAAACCTCTAGCCTCCTCCTCAGACAAAGCTATGTCATTCGGGCTCCCGTCTACGGCCAGCCCAAAGGATGATCGAAACAGGGAGCCCCAATCTCCACCTTCCCAAATAACAAACAAAAAATCTTTCTTCCACCCCAAGTTGTTGTCAGGGATGGACTTCCCATTTACGATATGGGGGATAGTGGGGCGCTGGTTGATAGAAACCCAACCCGGACTTTTATCAGGGCTGTTTTTAAACTGAAAAATCTTCCTGAAGACAGCAACAGATGTGGGGACGTTGTGCTTGGCGCATTGCGACAGATAACACAGAATCAACCTCCAGGAATTAGGGGGAAGTTGGCAAGGGCTGATGCCCACATCAGCCAGTAGCAAAGGAATGAATGGATGAAAAGGGAGTCTAATACCTGCCCTCAGAGTATGCCTATAGACGCATAGCGCGTCCTTCTTCCACTGACAGGCCCTGTCGGCCGGACCCGCAAGAACCAGCTTAAAAGGCTCCTTGATTTTGAAGCAGCTGCTCAACTTTTCCAGCTCCTTGGGATCCCGTAAAGCACTGATATGATCGTGCGCGTCCAGATGCGCATCAGACGGATACTCGTCCCCTCGAGTGTTGATCATGTCGATTAAGGAAGTATACCTCGATCGAATAGGAAAATCATTGGACTTTCTAGCCACGTTCATCTTGGCCAAACGAGTCATTCTTTTGTCAGCCATCTGAAAAAAAGTATGAGGCACGTAAATAGGCTATCTTAAAATGGCACACAATGGAAAAATAATGAAAAGCAAAGGGAGGAATCTTACCTGAAGAAGCGCTCCTGAAAAAATGCTTTGAGCTCCGACTTGCTGTTATTCCTCTGAGAATCTTAGCAGGAAGATGAAGAAGAAAACTAAGAAATGAGAAAGTGAGGAGTAATAGCCTTTCCTCATTCCTTTATATAAGAGGAAAAGGAAGTTGAAGGGACGAAAAGCCCATTGAGGACAAAAGCCCATAAGAAAAAGCCCAGAAAAAAGAATATTCCAGAATATTCCAAGGAATTCTAGAGCATTCTTAACAGGGTGTATTAAGCCCAGATCAATAAAAAGAGGCCCAATAAGATTTGAAAAGGCCCTATAAAAGAGGCCCAATAAGATTTGAAAAGGCCCAATAAAAGAGGCCCAATAAGATTTGAAAAGGCCCAATAAAAGAGGCCCAATAAGATTTGGAAAAGCCCAATAATAGAGGCTCAGAAAAATTTAATAAGGCCCAACAAAAAAGGCTAGGCCCAAATCCAATTAGGATTTGGAAAATACAATACCCTAAATTAAAGCTAAATAAAGAAGGCTAGTGGAAGACCAGGAACCAGGTCGAAATCCAGGTCGTGAATCCTGCCCGAAATCTTTCGAGCAGACACCCGAAAATAGCGGGTAAAAAAGACCAGAATCCAGGTCAAAATCCAGGTCGTGAATCCTGCCCGAAATCTTTCGAGCAGACACCCGAAAATAGCGGGTAAAAAAGACCAGAATCCAGGTCGAAATCCAGGTCGTGAATCCTGCCCGAAATCTTTCGAGCAGACACCCGAAAATAGCGGGTAAAAAAGACCAGAATCCAGGTCGAAATCCAGGTCGTGAATCCTGCCCGAAATCTTTCGAGCAGACACCCGAAAATAGCGGGTAAAAAAGACCAGAATCCAGGTCGAAATCCAGGTCGTGAATCCTGCCCGAAATCTTTCGAGCAGACACCCGAAAATAGCGGGTAAAAAAGACCAGAATCCAAGTCGAATTCCAGGTCGTGAATCCTGCCCGAAATCTTTCGAGCAGACACCCGAAAATAGCTGGAATAACGGAACTGAATTGAGGTCGAAGCTTCGACCAGGAATGAGGTCGAATAAAACCAAGCATCTTTCAAAAAATAGGGATTAAAAACCCAGGTCGAAGTTCGACTAGGATCCTGGTCGAATTCCAGGTCGTGGATCCTAGTCGAAATCCTTCGACCAGGAAGCAAGAAAACCAAAGAGTTTTCGAACAGGATTCAGGTCGAAATATCGACTAGAATCCTAGTCGAAATCCTAGTCGATAGGCTTAAAAAAAAAAAAAAAAAAAAAAAAAAAAAAAAAAAAAAAGAGAAAAAGGGGTTGAATTTTCGACCTCGATCCAGGTCGAATTTTTGACTAGGATCCTGGTCGAATTCCAGGTCCTAGATCCAGGTCGAAATTTCGACTAGGATCCTGGTCGAATTCCAGGTCGTGGATCCTAGTCGAATTCCTTCGACCAGGATGACAAGGCTGGCCCCATTTTTCGACTAGGATCCTGGTCGAAATTTCGACCTGGATCCTGGTCGAAAAATGGGCTGGAAATTTGAAAATTCCAGAAAATAAGGAAAAATCCCAGAAAATTCCAGAAAATAAGGAAAAATCCCAGAAAATTAGGGAAAATTCCAGAAAATAAGGAAAAATCCCAGAAAATTCCAGAAAATTAGGGAAAAATCCCAGAAAATTAGGGAAAATCCCAGAAAATTAGGGAAAAATTCCAGAAAATAAGGGAAAAATCCCGGAAATAAGGGAAAAAATTCCTGGAAATTAAGATAATTCCTGAATAAAAGGAAAAATTCGTTGTAAATGTGTAGGTCGCTCCACACTTTACGGAAAAACGAAACCCTGTAAGGGAACAAATAGACTTAACTTCTGCGAAACCTAATCAATGTTTCCCAAAAGTTGGGGGGCAAATGATAGGGATAAATAAATTATGTTTGTATAATTAAATACTGCATTAATTGTACAAACTGTGGGCTGCCAGGCCCAATAAAAAGATATATGATACTCAGACCAGAAAGGTTAAGCCTGATGGACCAGATCAGGCCTGATGGAATAAAAAAAGGCCCAAAAGCCCTGATTATTAATTAATTTCGTAATTAATTAATAAGGGACAAATCAGATGTTGAAAAGAGTCCCGATAAGGATATAAATCCTTGGAGATTAGCCTCAAGGGGACCTAAAAGGATAAGGAATCAGTTTCCTACTATCTAGGACTCCAAAGTCCATTCTAATTATGAGACTTGCCCACCAAGTCTCCTATACCAAGTCCAATTCAAGGGCTCCCAACATCTATATAAGGGGTCTCACCCCCACCAATCAGAACTACGTTTTTTGGCTTGATTCTCTAATTCACAGAGATACGTAGGCATCTCGTAAAGGCAGATTGAGTCACGAAACACGAGAGCAGCCATTAAAGGCCTTGAGCTCCCGAATCTTAGTATTAAATACAGCAAGTAATAACCTTGGTTTTTTATCCATAACACATATCAATTAGAAGTTATCTTGTAACTATGTATTATATAAACACAGACTTTGGGTTTACACTATATGTGTTATCATTATCGAGAAGATTATACGTTGTAACTTAGCAGCTCTTAGTAATATTTGTTCATCACTGAGAGAGAACAGTTCCATTGTAATAAAGTTTATTATATTGAATATATTTATTTACTGTTACTTATGTTCAAGATCGATTTGATTGTAATAACACTGTATTCAACCCCCTTCTACAATGTTGTGTGACTTAACATTATAATAGTATATACTTCAAACGAATAGTTTAGTATAAACCCTAACAATAAATTTGATGCAATCTTGCTGATTAATTATCCGCATTACCTTGACGTCGGCCCATTTCATCATATAATCAATTGCATGAAGCAAATAACGGAGGTCTTCTTTGGCCCGGGGGTAAGTTGTAACACCCCCAGATCCGGGGTCGGGGATCCGGGTCGTCACGGTCTTTCTTTCCACAATATCACTTCACTTAATTAATAATAATAACCTTATGCTGTGACCCCACACTAACACACACCACAACCCGTTATAGTCTCAGAGATGAAATTTAAATAAGTACAAGTCTTTGAATCCACAATTTAAAAGTTATTACAACCCAAAATGATTTCTTGATAAATTTACAGTTAATTGCCATTATCTGCCACAAGTTATAATTATACATAATTGATTCTCAAAAGTAGATGGTCTGATCTACAATAGATCTACCTCTGCAGCTATAGCAGCTACAACATCAATGGGAAGACGCGGGACGCTTCCCACGCGCTTGCGCTGGGTCTGCTGGAGTCTGGCCATCTTTCCTAACTGTTGTTGTGTGATGAAGAAATAAAGCAAGGGTGAGCAGCAAGCCCACCAAAATAATATGTATAATGATTTACAATATATGAGCCTTCTCATAGTACTCATGAAAGTCTTGGTCAAAAGAAATGAACCAAGTTTGATATCTTAATGCGATGAAGTCGCAAAATATTCAGTATATATATACCTATATACTTTTCAAAATCTTGGAAGTCCTCTTCCATGCATAATATACACAAAGTTACAGTTTATAACTGTATAAAAATATCGTTGCAAGGTGATCTAATATATCTAACCTTGTCTCAACGTTTTTCTGAAAATCTTTGTCATTCATAAGATAATTATTAACTAGATATAAGTTTAAAAGATGAAGTTATAAGGTACTCCAATATACTTATATCTTTTCCAAATACTACTTGAACTACCACCGTTCAAGTTATAATTAATTTCAAAAGTTCATCCCACTGATGAGACTACAAGATAAGACTTGAATAGATTCAATCTTTGAAATATTATTGAATGAAATAAAGTTACGAGATACTTTATTTAGTCCCGATATATATCCACATATATATCTCTCATACATTTCCTGAAAACCTCTGTCATGTAAAGTATGAACAGAGTTTGAAACATCCAATGAATTTTGGAAAGGAAAAAGAATTTTGGCATAAACCAGATATCTTGCTGATCAGGCAAAGATACCAATAAGTAACCTTTTCTACTAGTAGATGGATGAATCCCCCACCGGTCATCACCCTGGCCACATAAGGACCTTGTGCTGGACCGCCACCCGGCCTCTTACGCGTTGATGGACTGCCACCCAGCCACTTACACTTTCATAGACCGTACCCCGGCCTGTCGCTTATGCCGACTCAATTAGATGGGCTTACTTCCCGAACATTGGGCAAGTAATCAATTCATTTACCAAAACTGCAACCTCGTTGCGAATATAAAATACACCACAGAGCCGGATTCCCCAGGTTTTGAGCGAGTATTTAAATCCCCTTAAAAAAGAAGATCTTAAATATAAAAATGAGTTTTGGGATCCGCTCTGACTTTAAAAATCATTTTGAAGACTCGAAAACACTTTATAGAGTGTTTGGAGTAAAGCTGATTTAATGAAGTAAATCAGTCCCCGGAATATTTAGAAAATGACTGAATATTATTATTTAAATAATATTCCCATAAAGAATAATCTTTATAAAAATAATTGAAGTAGAAGTTTTAAAACTTATACTTGAAACGAGTATTAAATAATCAAAGATATACTTATATGAAAGTATTATCTTTATTTGAATAATCGAAAATAAGTTTGATTATTGTCACCTTATTCTTTAATAAAATAAAGAATATACCTCAGCAAATAATCGGAGTCATAGATCCTCAAATGAATATTCAAATAATATTCATTAAATAATATAAACTGAGTCATAAGCCTTCGAATGAATATTCAAATAATATTCAATAAATAATATAAAAGAGTCATAAGCCTTCGAATGAATATTCAAATAATATTCAATAAATAATATAAAAGAGTCATAAGCCCTCGAATGAATATTCAAATAAATAAATAAAAGGAGTCATACGCCTTCGAATAATATTCGAAATAATATTCAATAATAAAATAAAGTTAAAGTTATCGAATAAACCTTATTCGATTAATAGTTTGGAAAACTATAACCATATATATATATATAAATATATATATATATATATCCATATCCATATATACAAAATCTACTCGGGATCCTCGACTCCCGGTTTTAGAAAATATTTTCACCTTTGGGTCCCTATACTAAGGGTATATGCAAGTTACCGCTATTCTCTAGCATAGGTATTATCAACTGAACCAACAGATATATATTTCAAGAATATGAAACAGGCATGCATATATACCATATCACATGCTACAATATATCGCAAGAATTTGCTAAATAACCAATATGCATTTATCGCAAGATCATGCATATACAAATGTATACATCACAACAACAGTATAACGGATAGAATACTTGCCTGAGCGACTGGGGGTTACGAATGGCTCGGGACGAGTCTGGTAACCTATAAACAACAAGTAAGTTGGAATTAAACCAAAGTCACTTGTAAATCTATACTTTAACTAACTTAGACTCTAAAGCTTGTTTTGCGCTCACTGATTCACTTAAGTCACTCGGGTACCCTCGGCTCCACCATTTTTAATAATTTAACCTTTACGAGTTTTAAAGCGATTCCTTCGCGAGTGTCTTACCAACTTCCTAACACACTTACCATAAATGTTTCATACATTAATTAACCCTTTTTGGTCTTTAACCTATGTTTCAAAGTAAGGCGAGGGGAAAAGTTTCGTTCGTGAAACGCCGTTACTTGAAACGGCCGTTTCTCCTAAACCGTGCATCGGAATCGAACGAACTACATATCAAAACGAAGCTCGTAACATGAGCTATCTAAACATGGCAGTGATCATAATCTAGCAGGGGGCTCTCGGGTCCTAATGCTATGCACAAAAACAGTCCAAAGAAAATCGGACGTTACGACGGCTATGTTTACGCGATTACCCAATTTTAAACAACTCCAAATCATCTCACAATCAACCCACAATCACCACCCGATTCAACCTCAAATCCAACATACAACCAACATCCATCCTTATCACATCATAACAACCCCAACCAATTCAATTTAATCATTCATACTTATGCCTAGGCTTAACTTTAATCATACTTAAGTTCTTTTCATCAAAACCTCAACATTTACCATTCCATTTCACTACCATTTCAAATCCCAAACTCTTATCACAACAAGAAGCTACAATATCATCCTACTAATCAAAATCATCTTATAATATATAGGAATCTAGGGTTTGGAGATAGTATACCTTCCTTTGAGTGGTGGGAGGAGCTAGGAAGCCTTAAGAAGCTTTGAGAAGTCTTAAGAATGCTTGGATCTTCAAGAAAAACAAGAAAAACTTCAAGTTAAAAACTTGAAAACACTATTCATAGTCTTCTTCTTTGATTAAATGGAGAAGATGGAGAAGGAATTGATGGCTTAAACTCATGATATAGCCCTAACTAAGCATGAAGATGATTAGGGAATTAACTCACCAATTTAGGAGGCTTGGATCTTGAGTTTTTAAATTCTTGCCCATTTGCAATAGTAAAAAGCCGAGAGCATGATGAACCATGCTTTGGTTTCTTTTTGATTTTGATGAAAATGATTTTGCTTGGCTTGGTTGGTTTGTTTTTGTGTTTGATTTAGTTAATTACCTTGTTGCCCTTGAATTTGTGTGGTTAAAAAGCCACCACACCTCCTTCCTTCCCATGTCATGCTTGTGTCACCTTGCACATGTCATAATGCTCCCACTTGTCCACACCTTGTGGTTTGATGATGTCACAATCCCTGGCTTCTTGTACAAGCTTGTCTCTTGGTCACTTATTTGTTTTACGGTTCGCTTATCTTTCATTCTCGTTTATCGTTTGAGGGATCATACCCGGGATCTTATTACTTAGGTTCCCTTAACCTTTCTCAATATATTGTATTCCTTCTATGATCCTCTCTTATAATCCTTTAATTTAAATCCTTTTTATCCTGTTACCTTTTTCTCAATTCTTTCCGTATCTTGTGGATTTCCGGGAAAATCAAAGTGTTCAGAATTGGATTCTGACGATCTTTACATACACTTATATACCACATAGAGTACTAATAATATCCCATAAGATCAATAACAGAACCCCTACATAGCGTGGCATGAAAAGTTTTCTCGTTCAGCAAAAACACTATTCATAAGGGTTTCAAAATTTCTCAAAAATTGGGGTTATTACAGTCTCCCCTCCTTAAAAGGATTCCGTCCCGGAATCAGATAGAAATGAATAGGGATACCTTCTTAATATTGCACTTTCTAACTCTCAAGTCAATTTTCCCACATTATGGTTCTACCATCAAACTCTTACTAGTTTGATAACCCTTCTCCTAAACACTCGTTCCTTCTTAATCTATACCCTTCCTGGTTGTTCCATATAGGTTACGTCTGGTTGCATGTCTATGCGCTCATATGCCTCTATTTATCTAGCATCTGAATTACACTTCCTTAACATTGATACGTGAAACACGTTACGACCTGCTACATGTTCGGGGTTAGGGCTAGCTCATATGCTAACTTCCCAAACGTCTTAATATATCCAAGGGTCCAACAAATTGTAGACTTAGCTTTCCTTTCTTTCCGAACCTCATCAATCCTTTCCAAGGGATACCTATAACATTACTAGGTCCCCTATTTCATACTCTTTATCCTTTCGTGTCAAATCAACATACTTATCATGTCCATCTTGGGCTACTACCAGCCGTCCTCTGATTAGATCTATCATATCCTTGGTCCTTTGGACTACTGCGGGTCCGAGCATCTTGCGCTCTACAACTTCATCCTAACATAAGGGAGATCGACATTGTCTTCCGTCAAGGATCTCATAAGGCGACATCTCGATAATGACATATGATCTATTGTCGTAAGATAACTCAATCCGAATTAAGTGATCTTTCCAAATTCTTTCAAGTCTATTACACAGACTCTCATCATAGCTTCCAATCATTCGAACTCTTGCTTCTCAATACCCATTCTTTTCCAGTTCGTAATCGCTACTACCTTCCGTTCCTAATATTATACGGGTTATACTTTTGCTCGCTAGCATTCTATAACCTTTTAATAACCACGTCAACCTTAGTATCACATATGTGTTCCCATTCCGCATACTACCACCACTTTATTACTCCTTTTTCAGTTGTTTCTATTTTCCAAAGTTTGATTAATCATATAGAAGTAAAGGAATTTGTTGAGAGATCACTATGATCATGAACACTTGTTATATCGCATAGTTAGTACAGAAGGTGGCCAGCCTTTAGTACTTGACAAGCAATTAAACAATAGCTGGTATCCTACTCGGCTTCTATCACACAGATAGATAGTCATTCGGCAATACCTCCCCTTCTGGAAGGGTTGTTCTTCTCAGCTTACATGAAATAAAAAGAAGAGAAAAGAACGAATTGAAGAGAATTGTATATTCATAAAAAAAAAAAAAAAAATTTATTGCCATAAAATATCTGGCTTGGAATCTACCTCTGAACTATAGAGGTTTGTCATAGAAGAACAAAACATATATGTATTTATATCAACATCAAGTATTATAGCATCGCATTTCACGTGCCTAAATATTTTCGCTATCCCGTCCATCATTCTATGGACCCATGCTCTTCCTCGAGCTTATACATAATCACCTTTGAAACTCCCTCGTCATCGAAAATCGAATCTGGGATCTCATTCTATACATCATCGTTACTAGAATTCTATGCTTGCACCGCAACCTTCCTCGTATAATAATACGACTTTCTATTGATAAGAAAGAATAATTATTCACCAGGTAGATACTCTACTTAATTAGTCTATCAATGATAACTTATACACTACCACGACCCGATTAGTGGTACTCAATCTCAACACCCATTCCAATACAACTCTCATGGTTGTAATCAGCTCACTACTCGCAGAATCATTGCTGCCTTACTATGGTCCACCACTGACCCACTGTAGTCATTCATTTTCCATGAAGTCTTAATAGCTAACCATACGGAGTCCATACATCTCGTATCTAATTCTCCTAAGGAGTTAACATAACCACCAATCACAATTCATGAAGAACACTCCAAACTCTGACGTACTTTCATGACATGAAGTAGATAAAATTGCAGAAGAGTTTCAATCAAAGCAACGATAGCAGGTTAATACCATTCTTAATCATATGCCTTAAATAGAAGACTTAACTCAAAGGTTCGTCTAGTCCTTTTTGAAACATGGTCCTGGCTTATCTCAAGATAGGACCTCCTAAGATAGATAGCCCGTTCATGGCGATTACACGAATTAAACCTTTACCAACTACTATTACGGTTGGGTATTGCACAGTCATCAGAAGGAATGTCAATCTTCCTAACCATAATTCAACCTTCACATTTTTAACCATCATCACTGTATTCTCTTGGCACCCGCGCCTATAATTATCCACTTACCTTTAAAGTGTCGGCCACCTCTTTGGCCTTTCCTGATATTAAAATTTCCTTATAGTCAATGCCATTTTAAGCACCTCCAAATAAATTTTCTACCTTATTTCAATCACTGCTTTTGTGAAGATGTATTCCTTAAAATCTGATGAGTAAAAAAAAATATCACCATTTTTCCATAAGTTATTGCCTCAGTCTTTAGAGGTTAATCACTGTCACGACTGACTCTCAATCATACTTAGAACATCTTTTATCTTAAGTCCTAATTGCCCTGAATAATTTCGACCTTTACTGGTTCGATCCATACTTTCTCGTGGTTTAACACGTGCCCCACTTGGCATCATTATAATTATGTCATATTTCCTTTATCAACATTTTTATTCTTGAGAATTTCGAATATTTCCTTTCTCCTTGTTAAACCTCTAAGGTTATCCTTCAATCGTTCCTCCTGTATTCCCTATATACAGGGCATATCAAAATACCATTTACTAATACTAGAACCATTGTCTATATACTTCTGAAAAATTTCTCCACTGATCCTTAAAGGTTATTATTACCTTAATCCTTTCCAATTCATACTGTCAAAACTCATACTATCCCTATTAAGGGTGAAATGCCAACCTTTATGCATTCCCCTAGGATTCGTTTTAAGTTACCGATGTATAATCCTTAATTCCACCTTTAAAAAGGTACAAGCATCCTTCCATGGATAAATAAAGTCATATATCCCTGATAAGGGTATCTTATTCAATCATTTCCACCTCGATAGTCTATACCGAATTTCACAATAGCATCCTTATTCAAGTTAAGGTCAATCCACATGGCCTCCAAAAGATAAAAATGGTTATCCGCTTTTCTTTCCTGATTTGGTAATGATCACATGGATGATCTGGAAGATATTGGTCATGTTCAACATGAACTTCTTCTTAATAAATCCTTATTTACTTTTGTTGTTTATCTCAACAGTCATCTCAATGTTGGGATATCTTTCATACCTGGCGTCTCCCTTTCTGGGTATCAAGCCACCGGTCTTACACTTCACATTATTGAAGGTCACTTCCTTCATCCAATTTTCCTACTTTCTTACTTTCTTGTCTCCTTAGTCTATCCGCGTCTTATTATTTATCCTTCTAACTATTTAAAGGTTTCCTTGAATCCCCCCAACTTACAGGGGATAAAATATGTGTATCTCTTATTCCTTCAATCATCAACTTTAACTCATGGTGAATCACCCTCATCCTGACGATTACATACTTTTCTATTTCTATTGCTACGAGTCTTTAGGGTTTCCTCATACCCGACTCCCTTATCATTCCTCATACTCTATTGCCTTTATATTCCTTTCCACTTCAGTTTCTTTTTTATTTTCCTTCCTCTTATCATTATTTCATGAACCAACACAACATAAGCATTGATTTCAAACATCCCGTCATTCTGGATTCGTGTCCTCAGAATGAATCTTGATAACTTTTACAACTTAGATTCACAATTCATCATACTCGCCTGCCTTTGTTCTGGCTCTAAAGCTTTTACACTCTCTCCATAACCTTGGGAATTACTTTCCCGAAAACAATTGGCTGAACTTTAATCAGTTTATCATAACCTCTGGCTCCGTGCCTTTCTTGGTCTTTCACCAGCGGGTGGCCTCTCTCTTAGGAGGGTAAGTGACAAAAACAGTCCTTTGTGGTTCGTCAATCATTTAGAATCTCAAATGATTTCTATATTTCCTTTAGCCAGGCTCTTGCCTCGATTGGGCCAGCTTGTTCCTTGGAACTCTGAGAGCTTAGCGACTTAGAGGTCCTGAAAGAATTTCACACCACATTGTTTCCTCAAGGTGGTGGTTGGGAATAAAATATAAGTTTCGTTTAGACAGGTTCATGAATTTCCGTATAGGAGTACCGTCTCGGGTCTCCTTATCTCGCTCGACTTTTGCTTTCTTAGTCTAAATATTTCTTCCTACTCCCCATAATTGGAGTCATCTTTTAATTTAAAATCTTCATTTTCCACTTTATTATATTCCGGGTTCTTTATATCTTAATTGCAACCTCCCTGATTATCACGTTCAGGGTTTGCTCTAAATCTTATTCCTCAAACTATGGCTCTCATCTAAGTTCTCATCCTTACGCTCTTGAACTTCCGGAACCCAAATTCTATAGGAATACCTCATTATTCCCTTATCATCTTTCTCGATATTAATCTTTTATCTAATTGTTGGCTCTCTGCCTTCATTCATAACTTTTTCTGGCACAATATGATCTTTTCCAATAATTCGGGCTGTATTGCAATCTCAAACAGCTTTTCGGTACCGGCTCTGGTTACCTTCACTTCTATTTCCATTTTCTCAAAATCTCTTATAAACTCTCCAAAAGACATTATCATCTTGAGTCTCTCCTTTTTACTAAGGGCATCAGCCACCATATTGGCTTTCCCCGAATGATAAAGAATCTCCCAATCATTATTCTTGATTAGCTCTAACTGCCTCCTCTGGCATACGTTGAGCTCTTTCTACGTGAAAATGTACTAGAGCACTTATGTCTTAGGTAATTCTCGCACTTCTCTCCATACAAGTAGTGCCTCCAATCCTTAGGGTAAAACTATTGCCACGAGCCTAAGCTCATGAGCGGGGATATCGAATTTCATATTACCTTAATTGTCTTGACATGTACACGATTACCTTACCGTGCTGCATAAGCACGCACCCTAAGCCCTTGTGCGAAGCGTCACTATACTTCACAAAATCTCTTTTTCCATCCGGCAACGCCAGCATAAGGGCCATCACCAACCTCTGCTTCAGTTCTTGAAAGCTGTTCTCGCATTTCTCTATCCATTCGAACTTCTCAGTCTTACGAGTAAGCCGCGTTAAAGGGGCTACTATCTTTACAACTTGAACGAACCTCCGGTAGTGACCGTCCAATCCTACCTCTGGTAGTCGACCAAACCATGGTCATCAATTCATCAGTGGTTCTTTATCCAATCCTGTCAGGATCCTCCATGGGATCCTCCTCAACAACTATCCCTTCTAGGACAACATCCTCAACCGCTAAATCCTCAATATCAACATCATCCGGTCCTGCATTAGGACACTCTATCGGATCCACAATCCGATCTCCAATTAGTAATAAAATATAATCGCGATGTTGCTCCTCAACCTCAGGGTTCGGAGTCCCGCTACCATATACGATAACGAACTACGCTCCTATCACGATATTTATAAGGGTTCCCATAAGGGTTTTAACTGTCAGTACTACGTTAGGTAGCCCGACTATGAACTTGGTAAGAGTTCTTATTATCTTAGTGAACTTATTATCTTAACGTCCCATCATCTCTGAGGTTTATAACGCTTAGCTCTGATACCATTTCTGTAACACCCCCAGATCCGGGGTCGGGGATCCGGGTCGTCACGGTCTTTCTTTCCACAATATCACTTCACTTAATTAATAATAATAACCTTATGCTGTGACCCCACACTAACACACACCACAACCCGTTATAGTCTCAGAGATGAAATTTAAATAAGTACAAGTCTTTCAATCCACAATTTAAAAGTTATTACAACCCAAAATGATTTCTTGATAAATTTACAGTTAATTGCCATTATCTGCCACAAGTTATAATTATACATAATTGATTCTCAAAAGTAGATGGTCTGATCTACAATAGATCTACCTTTGCAGCTATAGCAGCTATAACATCAACGGGAAGACGCGGGACGCTTCCCACGCGCTTGCGCTGGGTCTGCTGGAGTCTGGCCATCTTTCCTAACTGTTGTTGTGTGATGAAGAAATAAAGCAAGGATGAGCAGCAAGCCCACCAAAATAATATGTATAAAGATTTACAATATATGAGCCTTCTCATAGTACTCATGAAAGTCTTCGTCAAAAGAAATGAACCAAGTTTGATATCTTAATGCGATGAAGTCGCAAAATATTCAGTATATATATACCTATATACTTTTCAAAATCTTGGAAGTCCTCTTCCATGCATAATATACACAAAGTTACAGTTTATAACTGTATAAAAATATCATTGCAAGGTGATCTAATATATCTAACCTTGTCTCAACGTTTTTCTGAAAATCTTTGTCATTCATAAGACAATTATTAACTAGATATAAGTTTAAAAGATGAAGTTATAAGGTACTCCAATATACTTATATCTTTTCCAAATACTACTTGAACTACCACCGTTCAAGTTATAATTAATTTCAAAAGTTCATCCCACTGATGAGACTACAAGATAAGACTTGAATAGATTCAATCTTTGAAATATTATTGAATGAAATAAAGTTACGAGATACTTTATTTAGTCCCGATATATATCCACATATATATCTCTCATACATTTCCTGAAAACCTCTGTCATGTAAAGTATGAACAGAGTTTGAAACATCCAATGAATTTTGGAAAGGAAAAAGAATTTTGGCATAAACCAGATATCTTGCTGATCAGGCAAAGATACCAATAAGTAACCTTTTCTACTAGTAGATGGATGAATCCCCCACCGGTCATCACCCTGGCCACATAAGGACCTTGTGCTGGACCGCCACCCAGCCTCTTACGCGTTGATGGACTGCCACCCAGCCACTTACACTTTCATAGACCGTACCCCGGCCTGTCGCTTATGCCGACTCAATTAGATGGGCTTACTTCCCGAACATTGGGCAAGTAATCAATTCATTTACCAAAACTGCAACCTCGTTGCGAATATAAAATACACCACAGAGCCGGATTCCCCAGGTTTTGAGCGAGTATTTAAATCCCCTTAAAAAAGGAAGATCTTAAATATAAAAATGAGTTTTGGGATCCGCTCTGACTTTAAAAATCATTTTGAAGACTCGAAAACACTTTATAGAGTGTTTGGAGTAAAGCTGATTTAATGAAGTAAATCAGTCCCCAGAATATTTAGAAAATGACTGAATATTATTATTTAAATAATATTCCCATAAAGAATAATCTTTATAAAAATAATTGAAGTAGAAGTTTTAAAACTTATACTTGAAACGAGTATTAAATAATCAAAGATATACTTATATGAAAGTATTATCTTTATTTGAATAATCGAAAATAAGTTTGATTATTGACACCTTATTCTTTAATAAAATAAAGAATATACCTCAGCAAATAATCGGAGTCATAGATCCTCAAATGAATATTCAAATAATATTCATTAAATAATATAAACTGAGTCATAAGCCTTCGAATGAATATTCAAATAATATTCAATAAATAATATAAAAGAGTCATAAGCCTTCGAATGAATATTCAAATAATATTCAATAAATAATATAAAAGAGTCATAAGCCCTCGAATGAATATTCAAATAAATAAATAAAAGGAGTCATACGCCTTCGAATAATATTCGAAATAATATTCAATAATAAAATAAAGTTAAAGTTATCGAATAAACCTTATTCGATTAATAGTTTGGAAAACTATAACCATATATATATATATAAATATATATATATATATATCCATATCCATATATACAAAATCTACTCGGGATCCTCGACTCCCGGTTTTAGAAAATATTTTCACCTTTGGGTCCCTATACTAAGGGTATATGCAAGTTACCGCTATTCTCTAGCATAGGTATTATCAACTGAACCAACAGATATATATTTCAAGAATATGAAACAGGCATGCATATATACCATATCACATGCTACAATATATCGCAAGAATTTGCTAAATAACCAATATGCATTTATCGCAAGATCATGCATATACAAATGTATACATCACAACAACAGTATAACGGATAGAATACTTGCCTGAGCGACTGGGGGTTACGAATGGCTCGGGACGAGTCTGGTAACCTATAAACAACAAGTAAGTTGGAATTAAACCAAAGTCACTTGTAAATCTATACTTTAACTAACTTAGACTCTAACGCTTGTTTTGCGCTCACTGATTCGCTTAAGTCACTCGGGTACCCTCGGCTCCACCATTTTTAATAATTTAACCTTTACGAGTTTTAAAGCGATTCCTTCGCGAGTGTCTTACCAACTTCCTAACACACTTACCATAAATGTTTCATACATTAATTAACCCTTTTTGGTCTTTAACCTATGTTTCAAAGTAAGGCGAGGGGAAAAGTTTCGTTCGCGAAACGCCGTTACTTGAAACGGTCGTTTCTCCTAAACCGTGCATCAGAATCGAACGAACTACATATCAAAACGAAGCTCGTAACATGAGCTATCTAAACATGGCAGTGATCATAATCTAGCAGGGGGTTCTCGGGTCCTAATGCTATGCACAAAAACAGTCCAAAGAAAATCGGACGTTACGACGGCTATGTTTACGCGATTACCCAATTTTAAACAACTCCAAATCATCTCACAATCAACCCACAATCACCACCCGATTCAACCTCAAATCCAACATACAACCAACATCCATCCTTATCACATCATAACAACCCCAACCAATTCAATTTAATCATTCATACTTATGCCTAAGCTTAACTTTAATCATACTTAAGTTCTTTTCATCAAAACCTCAACATTTACCATTCCATTTCACTACCATTTCAAATCCCAAACTCTTATCACAACAACAAGCTACAATATCATCCTAATAATCAAAATCATCTTATAATATATAGGAATCTAGGGTTTGGAGATAGTATACCTTCCTTTGAGTGGTGGGAGGAGCTAGGAAGCCTTAAGAAGCTTTGAGAAGTCTTAAGAATGCTTGGATCTTCAAGAAAAACAAGAAAAACTTCAAGTTAAAAACTTGAAAACACTATTCATAGTCTTCTTCTTTGATTAAATGGAGAAGATGGAGAAGGAATTGATGGCTTAAACTCATGATATAGCCCTAACTAAGCATGAAGATGATTAGGGAATTAACTCACCAATTTAGGAGGCTTGGATCTTGAGTTTTTAAATTCTTGCCCATTTGCAATAGTAAAAAGCCGAGAGCATGATGAACCATGCTTTGGTTTCTTTTTGATTTTGATGAAAATGATTTTGCTTGGCTTGGTTGGCTTGTTTTTGTGTTTGATTTAGTTAATTACCTTGTTGCCCTTGAATTTGTGGGGTTAAAAAGCCACCACACCTCCTTCCTTCCCATGTCATGCTTGTGTCACCTTGCACATGTCATAATGCTCCCACTTGTCCACACCTTGTGGTTTGATGATGTCACAATCCCTGGCTTCTTGTACAAGCTTGTCTCTTGGTCACTTATTTATTTTACGGTTCGCTTATCTTTCGTTCTCGTTTATCGTTTGAGGGATCGTACCCGGGATCTTATTACTTAGGCTCCCTTAACCTTTCTCAATATATTGTATTCCTTCTATGATCCTCTCTTATAATCCTTTTAATTTAAATCCTTTTTATCCTGTTACCTTTTTCTCAATTCTTTCCGTATCTTGTGGATTTCCGGGAAAATCAAAGTGTTCAGAATTGGATTCTAACGATCTTTACATACACTTATATACCACATAGAGTACTAATAATATCCCATAAGATCAATAACAGAACCCCTACATAGCGTGGCATGAAAAGTTTTCTCGTTCAGCAAAAACACTATTCATAAGGGTTTCAAAATTTCTCAAAAATTGGGGTTATTACATAAGTCCCATGATGTCAATTCCCCATATGACGAAAGAAATCACGGAGAGAACTAAGGCAGGAAGACTTGGGCTCTGATTTGGTACGTTGATGAAGATCTGGCATTGTTTACACATTTCACTAGTTCAACGGCATCGGTGTGGATAGTGGGATAGTAATATCCCTGCCAAATTACCTTGTAGGCTAAGGCTTTTGCGGATAAGTGGTAACTGCAGATACCCTTATGTACTTCCCCGAGACAGTAGTCTACTTCATCCGGGTCCATGCATTTGACGGTTGGAGCAGAGAAAGTTTTTCTATAGAGTTGATCATCTCTAAGGAAAAAATGAGCCGCTTTATATTTCAAGTATCTGGGGGTTTTTTGTCTTCTGGGAGTGTTCCATTTTTTAAGTAAGCTATGAAGGAGGTCATCTAGTTCCCCGGGTTGCTGATGCACAAGATTTCGACCTTGTCAGTGCTTGGGATCCAGAGTTCTTTGAAATACACCGAGGAGCTTAGATCAGAAGAATTTTGAACTAGTTTGGAGAGCTTATCTGCCTTAGGGTTTTCCTCTCTATTTATTTGTAAAAACAGTGGTATCCGGGAGGGTTTCCATGATGTTCCTTCTATGGCTTGGTATTGTTCCAGTTTCTAGTCTTTGGCGATGTACTCTCCATTTCTCTGTTTGACCATAATCTGGGAATCATTATGTATGACCAAATTTTTTACCCCGAGTGATTTCGCCAGTCGGAATTTGGAGAGGATGGATTCATATTCAGCTTGGTTATTAGTGACCTTGAAGGCGAAAGTGATTGCTTACTGAATTATGAATTACTCAGTGCTAGTAAGGATGAGTCCGGCTCCGAATCTTTCAGCTGTTTTCGAACCGTCGACGTATAGTATCCGTAAATTCTTGGAGTTGTCCTTTTCGACTATTCGAGATTCACCGTCTTTAAAGGGGGTTCAGGGAAAGTGCATTCCATAACAAATTCTGCCAGAGCTTGATTCGGAGTATAAAAGTAATGTTGAATTGACTGAGCTCGATTTTCCAATTGACGAGCCTCCCGGGCACGTCAAGTTTATGAATGATCTTTTATAGAGGTTGGTCTATAACTACTTTGATTTCTCGGTCTTGAAAGTATTGCCTTAGTTTCCTGCTTGCATGCACGAGTGCCAAGATAAACTTTTCCAATTTAGGGTACCACGTTTCAGCATCTTTGAGGAATTGGCTCACGTAGTACACCGAGCTCTGAGTTCCTTTTTCTTCCCGGATGAGTGCGGCAGAGATGGCCCCTAAACCAACCGCAATGTAGAGCGAGAGAAGTTCTCCTGGTTCTGCTTTGGACAGGTTTGGGGGGTTCATGAGATGTTTCTTTAATTCTTCAAATGCTATATTGCACTCTAGAGTTCATTTTATTAATTTGTGTTTCGGGCTTCTTTAAAAAATTCAAAAATGGCAGACATCTTTCTGTTAGTTTTGGGATAAACCTACAAAGTGCTGCAAGATATACTTCCAGTTTCTGAATATCCTTCGGAGTTTGGGGGATTTTAATTTTTATGATTGCATTAATATTCTCTGGTTTTTCTTTAATTCCTCTGTCATTGACTAGAAAACCCAAGAATTTTCCTACAGATACCCCGACTACACATTTTTATGGGTTAAGCTTCATGTTGTATTTCCTCAAGTTGTCGAAATATTCTTTGAGGTCTTAGATGTGGTTCGGGATTTTTGTGGATCTAGAGATCATGTCATCTACATAAGATTCCATATTTCTTCCTAGTTGACTTTGAAAGATGGTGTTCATCATTTTCTGGTATGTTTCTCTGGCATTGATGAGCCCGAAGGGCATCATGATAAAACCATAGACAGCCCAGTGAGTTATGAAGGCCTTCCTTGCGATGTCCTTTAGATCCATATTCACTTGGTTGTATCTGGAAAAAGCATCCATGAAACTTATCATTACACGTCCCGAGGTTGTATCTATTAGTTGGTCGATATTGGGAAGGGGTAGGAATCCTTTGGACGGGCAGAGTTTAAGCTTGTGTAATCAGCACACATTCTCCACTTACCATTTGGTTTCCTGACTAGGACCACGTTGGTTATCCCATACTTAAGTTTACAAATGATGTCTTTCTTTAGGAGTTTCTCTATTTCTTCATTGATTGCTTGTTGGCATTCCAGGGCGAAGTTGCGTCGCTTTTGTTTGATAAGCCTTTGCTTGGGGTAAACATCTAGGCTATGCATTGCTACTAATTCATCTATCCCGAACATATCCTCCGGGCTCCATGCGAATACATCAACATATTCCATCAATAAGTTTATAAGCTCTTTCTGAAAAGTTGATTCCTGGATCTTTCCAATTTTTAAGTTACGGGTAAGGTTCTTGGGATTGAATTCGATATCTATTGTTTGCGAGGCTGGTTCGACTTTGGTTTTCTCCTTAGTCTCAATGAACTTTTGAATTCGGGCATCTGCGTTGGTTATGTTATATCCCAAATCTTCTATGACGTTCACGTCCAAATTTGGCCTTTTATTGAGAGGCTCCCAGTGCTTCTTTCGGCTTTGCCCTTGGGAAGGGACATGACCTCCTTTCTATTTTCAGGCTCTGTTTCATCCATGACTAAGGCATGTCCGTAACACTTGCCTGCCATGTCTCAATCTCCTTTGAGCTCTCCTATTCCGTCCGGGGAAGGAAATTTGAGCTTTAGGTGTATGGTCGACGGGATAGCCCGCATTTTAGTAATTGTAGGCCTTCCCAAGATTATATTATAAGAAGACGCTACGCTTATTACATAGAACTTCATGACGTGGGAGACCTGTCATGGTGCATTTCCAAAAGTGACATGGAGGTAGATTATTTCCCTGAATGGGGATCACAGAGTTCCCGAAGCCATAGAGTGGGTCTTCGAGGCAGGGATCCATGCAAAGATGTCCCAGTTTTATCTAGTTGAGTGTGTGCTCAAAAACTATGTTTGCAGAAGAACCGTTGTCCACTAGAATCCTTTTTACTTCATTTTTTGCAACATCAAGGGTTACTACCAACGCTTGGTTGTGTTAAGGATCCATTCCTTCATAATCGAAATAAGAGAAATAAATTGGTTCATCCTGAAAGGGCTGGATCATCATGATGTCATTGTCCATATCGGGGCACCGAGGTGGTGATGTCATGCCTCCTATGACAACATTGACCACATCTTTATCGTTTCCTGGGGCTTTGTTCTTGTCACCGGGTTTCCTCTTAACATATTCTCTCATGTTCCCTTTTGTGATTTGATCTTCAATGAACATTTTAAAGGAAAAAAAGTTTTCGGTTATGTTTCTATGGACGTCGTGGTATCCCTAGTGCTTGTCTCTGGCCCTTTTTATAGGTGACTAGTTCCTTTGATTTCTTTGATTTCTCTTAAGATATCAGCCCAGGACCTGTTTAGAGACGTCCATTTGGGTTCTATTTTAGGCTCTCTTTTAGCTCTTGGCTTTCTTTCACTCTTCTCAGGGGCTGCATAACCGCTCTGGGGCGGGTGCCCTGGGAGCGGTGAATATAGTTGGACTACCTGTTGGTCTAAACCTCTTGTACTTTCTATAAGAAGATCGCATCTCCGGGGATTCATCATCATTGATTTTTTTATTCATTTTCATGGACTTGAGGAAGTCATTCTCTTTGATGAACTTGGAGGCCAGGGCATATGCTGAGGCGAGACTTTAGGGGTTCTCTATGGATCAAGTATTTGACATATCCTTCACATGATACCGGGTGTAAATTTCTCCGAAAGATATTGACAGCCTTTTTTTCCTCCAGGTTCGAAAGTTGATTAATAGCTTCTTGGAATCTTTTAATGAACTCGGGGAGCGATTCTTTGCTTTTCTGTTAAATTGTCTCCATGTGGCACATCTGCAATTCATTCATACGATTGGCCCAGAAGCGCTTTAGAAATATTTCTCGAAAATCTTTCCAGGAGTCCACACTCCGAGATGAAATTATGCTAAACCACTTTTGTAATTATAGATATTTGAGATTTGCTTGAAGTAGTTAAGGTGCTCTTCGGGGTCATCCAACCCATCAAAGGAATCGAAGTTAAAATGTTTGAGGCCTGATTCCCGGTATGTGGATTCCAGTTTTTTAGTGAAAGGGGCGATCGTCACCCCAACCTCAATGTCACCCTTCACTTTTCTCTTTAAATCGCGCAGGGCCCGGGCCATCTTTTCCTGCTTTGTTTCCTTCACGGGTTCAGAATCCGAGGAAGGGACATAGATTTTTTGAGCCTTTCTCTTCAGTTTTGCCTCTTCTTTCATGATTATTTTCTCGATTGCTGATTTAGCTTTTGCCTTTTCTTCTCTCCGAATACGATCTCGGAGTGTTGGCCTTCGAATGTCTTCCCAGGAATCTTCAATTGGCCTCTTCAAGTTTTTAGCAATTCGATCCAGAGCCGAGCCTCGGTTTTCTCCGGAGTGCTCTTCCTGATCTCCTGGATGGATTTCTGGGTCTTGATGATTTTTCTCTTTCCACAGGTTCATTGCGATTTAGAACTGTTTCGGGGTCATATTTCCCCATGAATTTTCAGGCATTTCGTGGTGTTTATGGCCCATCTTCTCGATGAAGATTCTCTGGTCTCCTCGTTGGAGGGTTTGAGATGAGTTATGGGTTATAGGGTGCCCATTCTCGGTCTCTTCAACAAGGCCATCCCTGTTTGGGGCGGTGTTTATCGGAACCGCTCTAGAAACTGAAGCTTAGTTTTTTCTAGTCGTCATATTGTCTGATATCAATCAATGAAACACAGTTTTATACCGTAATATTCAAGAGAAAATGGGTTTTAGCCACAGATAAATAACGACACTATCAATAATCTAAATCTACAGAGCTTTTACAAGGAGTATAAGAGTAAGAACGATCTTACTAGGGTGTAAAATCTTGCTTTCTTGAACAGAATCTCGTGGTTGAAAAGTGCAACACCACAAAACGGAGGTTCGACCCCTCTTTCTAGCGCCAATGATAACTCCGATCGTTCCTCGGGCTCCTCTCCTCTCTCTATCCGAACTCAGCTTTCGATTCTACAGGCGTAAGAATGTATGCGGTTAAACTGTAGGTTTGGATCCTGTAAAACAGAACCAGAGGGGGTGGCGTGCTTGCGGCACCTCCGGCGTGAGAATGAGGCATGGCTTCGAAGAAGAAGGGTTGAATAGGAATTATATAAATATATGTGTTGTGTGTTTATGTGTGCAAGAGAGTAGAATTAGTAACCCCCAAATAACTTTCTTGGGGCCTTTTATAGGCTTCCAGTTTAAAATTTGGGGGGTTTATACATTTTCATGTTGGCTGTTAGAGGATTCTGGAACGTGGACAGTTGGACTAGACGCTCACCAGGGGAGCACGTGTCCAGCTGTACCCACGTTATTGAGGTATTCTGATGTACCGGCACATGGACATTTCAGATGTTGACACGTCCTCTTGAGTGCTATGGGACTGTTATTCTAACGAGCGGTTGTCAGGTGTCCGGGAATCACTCAAAGTGGGCCTGGAGTTTTATTTTATTGAATTTTCATATTGATTGTGCTTAATCGTATTATTGCTATTCAAAGTTTGCGGTCAAAGGTAAATGATGTAATCTGTACACCTTATATAAAAAAAACATGATCCTATTCTAGGGAGAAATGTGATCATATAATGTTATAAAGAAGACAGCATCAGCAAACAGCAGTACCTCATCAAATCTAGAGATAGATTTAAATTTTACACAAGTGCGCAAATCATAAGGCATAAGCACATAAGAAGGACATTAACAAAGTGTTAATTCAAATCAACAAAAAGGAATTCGCTAGTGGCAAATTATTTTGGATTATTTTTTATGATTGTTGCCTTATCTTCTGTTAACTAGCCACTACAAAACAAGATGCTTAAACAGGATAAAAGAGAAGTTTTTCTCGTCATTCATTCAACCAATTTTGATAATATACAAAAAGTGATATGAAAATATAACCCAAAAATTATATTTAAAATTATAAGGAAATCATCATGTCTTTCTCTTACCAGAGTTTTTAGGACACTTAAATGTAATGAATAGTTCAGCTTGATACTACTAAACAAGCTAAACTCGGAAACAAGATCCATACATGTATTCTCAACTAAATATTCTCGAACCTATTATATAAGCTATAAAATTGTAGCCACACAAAAAAGATGAAAGCTGCAGCTTCATAAGGCAGAAAAGGGGTATCAACTCTTGATGATTTCTTCAGATGTTCAAACCTCACAATAATTACAACATGAAACCAATTTATTTAAAATGGATCAAAAACCTCGTAATTGCAGGAGTTTTATTTTTATTTAATTCAGATCTGTGTTGACCAATAAAGAATCACATTGCTTTCTTTTCTTCGGTTCTGGCTCACCTAAATTAAGAGAAACGGAAATCTCTTCACACCTATTGCTCAATTCAGCAAGACTTTTTAATTCCGCACTTTTCTGTTTATTGTTTTGATGCATCAGAAAATTCCCGGAAAAACTTGGAATGAACTGGTGTTCAACATTAGGAGCTGCTTCACCATTACTTTCAATATGAAATTCTTCATGTAGTAGAGGTGGAGTGATCTGCCGATTGGACTCTCCTTCCATAGGAATATGTATCTTAAGGCCAAGAGGCTCAAAACTCTCTTCCATCTTTTGCTTTAGTTGCTTGGACTCGGTCGGAGATGACTCTCCAACAGTTGAATCGATTCCTGCTGCTGAAACATTGCGTTGCTGCCACAGCGCCTCTATTTTGGACATCAACCCAAGAAGAAGAAATAGAAACAGAAATTTAGAAGGGGAGGAAGGATAACAGATGAAAAATTAATTGGACATAAGCCCTGCAGAAATTTGACAAAATATCAGTTAGTACCATATATCCAATTTCTACCAGTTTACCTGGGAAGAATTGATCTATTACCGGGAGATTGTACTTACTCGACCAGTTTCAGTGTCTCACTAAAATAAAACCTAAAGGCTACAGATAAGCAATACCTGAAAGTTGATAGAAGTGGATACCTTTTCTGTTTTAGAACGTGAAGATGAGTTAATAAATGTGTTATTATGACACTAAAGTTTTGATATCTCATATACGTTCAGTCAAAAAACAATTATGAATACATATATAGAAGCAAACAGAACTGCTTGGAGAATTGTGTCTAAACTGTATTGACTTGTTCAAGGGAGTAAGGGACATGTATGCTATCTGATTATCTGCAACGCTTTACCTACCATATATATCCTCGTCCTTAATAACCAAAGGTCAAGAGTTCAAACCCCTGTGGAGGCAAATGTGTGCAGGAGTATATTAATTACTTGTAATCGATATTACCCGGAAAAAAAGGAACATGTATGCTTCACTGATTCGTTAATAAAATTTACTAGAAAAAGAACAATTTATCAGCATACAGTATTCTCTAGCAATGAGCAACCAATACATATTACATACAACCTGGAAAATTTGCAGTTTATATATAATTTTATAATAATAACAATAAATAATACCAACAGGACATAGGTTTAAACTTACAGACCTTGGAGACCCTCATTAGTTGTGATGAGATCAAGTTCGAGGAGATCCAGAAGGCGTCCTAGATCAACTCCGCTGGTCCAATTCTCTGGGGGTTCACCAACTTTTAGTTTTAACCGCCCACGATTAGCAGTTCCACCCCATATGATTCCAACAGGGCGTGGTTTCTCTCCGATTTGACTTGTTAAAAGAATCAAGCTACCGCTGTCACCTTCAAGGTCAAAGGTTTGTTGGTTCTCACCTACGACAAGAAAATCAGTAAAGAAACAAATTCCTTTCTCGTCATTGTACTCTAATGCATATGCCATTATTGTTCCAGTAGTCAAGCCAGAACTTCTTCCAACTTTGACCACTTGTCTGCCAATAATACTGTTGATTGAGGACTGCAAGTCTATGATATTGACATCTCCAATCTCGCCTATGCCCCTCACAGATGTAGATACATTGGAGATACTAAATTCTTCGGTAAAAGGAATGAATGCTCCATCTGCTCGAACAAAAGTTTCTGCAGAATTGTAATGTGTCTGATCAGAAGTCAATGCAACCTAATTTTCTTGTTTCAGCTTACAAAAAATATATTCACAGGATTAGGACCTCGCCGATCAATTGGTTATGATCTCAGCACACAAAAATAAGAATTACGTTGACATATAAAATATATTCTAGATGAAGCAAGGTCGTCAAAACCCTATCATCCCTCTTAAAACTTTTGATTTTAGAACAGGTGTCCTTTTTTCCTTTACAAAAAGTAACAAAGAACATTTAGCAAAAAAAAGTAACAAAGAATGAACAAACACAATGCTGACAGAAAATCCTTGCAAAACTCTGAAAAAACTAATTCCCCATTAATAAAAACCATCTATTATAAAAATTCTCAGACTTAAAATAGATTCTTCAAGCTACACACATCCACCTAATGCAGATCAACTATTAAACCCATACAAAACCAAAGCCAGGGGGAAAATCATGAATTGAGTTGACAAGCAAATTACAAAAATAGAACTATATATCCGAAATTCTTAAAAGAAGAAAAGCAAACCAGCACATCTTTTAAAATAAATAAATATATAATATGTCATATTAAGACGAGGGCTTGTTAATGATAACTCATTTACGTAACTTTAAGTTTCAGTAAATAAAAATAATACATCACCGACAGTTTAATGATTAAAAAAGAAGAAAAGCAAGGAGTAAAAGTATTACTAGTAGAACTGGATTATTATTGCAAACTCAAAATGATTAGTATGCCATCCCATTGAAAAATAAGCCTATGATCAGAAGCATCTGTTTCTAAGATTTAAATAGTCATAGGATCTGTACAGACAAGGCAGCGAAGCTATTTCACTCGTATTTCAGTTTTTCAGACTGTCATGGCAGCAGTTTCATCTTGAGCACATTGACCAAGGAGGGTGAAATGGTTATCAATTTAACTCCAATGTACTTTAAGCTTTGTGATAATTCTGTCTTCACTCTTCTCCTATGAAAGACAGCTCGTAGTTCAGTTTATGCAACCTTTTACTGTAATCTTCATTGACGAGGTGTATTGATGGGAAATGGAAATGAAGAATTTTTATATATATAATAACTACCTTATATACATAGCGTAAAAGGAATTGATGATATTTTTTTATATGGTTTATATGTGGGGCAAGTTGCTTACCAAATTTGTAGCTTATTTTAATGTTTTACAAGAGATTCTAACAGCTCCGTAATGCATAGTGTAGCCATAAATTCTACATTTCCCACTTAATGACTAGCTTATTTATATGAAAGTTTGTTCCGCTTCATTTGACAGAAATGTGAGTTGCTCTAGCATGAATGTAGGACAAGTCCTTTTGCCTTGAAGAGTCATGTTAGATGAAATTACGTACCATAAGAACTAAGAGCATCTCAAGAGCCTCTCCATTTAGGATCTTAATTTAAAATATAAGGAAGAAAAATGAAAATACACAACTTCAAGACGTTCTCAGTGGCTCCTCAAATCACTAAAAGCCTCATTTTCTTCCTTATTTTTAAGAGAAAGTCCAACAATCACCTAACTCCTTCCTTAGATATAATACAAAAAATAGGTTCTTAGTAACTTAAGACAGGAATAAGTATGTTGGTCTACCACAATCTTCCTTGTACTTGATCCTTATTTAATAATTTACTATTGAAAGTGCATCCCATCAATAAAGTACAATATAAAAGAAAGAGAAAGAGATAGGGGTCCCTATAATTTATTATAAAATATTAGTTAAGGGATCCTTAAAAAGAGGGGATGCACCCATAGCGACTTGCCCCCTAGCGAACACTTGGGGATGTAGGGGTTGTGGTAAATAGTATCTGATAAACATAAACTTTTTCTTACAAAACCTTAGCAAATGAAAAATAAACTTGAAATCCTAATTCTACCAATTGATTTCAAGTAAAACAAATAATTAAAAAATAAAAGAAAAATATAATAATGATATAAAGTAGATTTATAACAGAAAAATGTTAGACCTAAGGTGATTTGCAAGAAGAACTACTACCTTAAGATATCTCGTCCACCGAAAAAGTCATGGAAGATAAAAATTTATACGGATTTGTAACCCAAAACAATGAGAGAAAACCCTTTATCCAATAATCAATTGCAGTCTTCCAATAATAATATATTACATCCTACAGGAGTAAAACCCTGATACTTGACCACTAAGTGAAATTCTAATAATAGGGGAAAAAAATTCTTTTTACTATTTTTCTACTACAATATAAAAGAAATAACGAATTATTATTTTAGTTGTGTTTGAAAAGATTTATATTAATTAACTTAAAACGATGTAAATGTAATATTGTCATTTTTTATACATCCTCCACTAAAAGATAACTAGACAGTGAATACTGCTATATTCCCCAATCGATGTCTCCTTGACTTGTTCTACCTTCATGGTCTCTATCAAGCTTACCGTACATAATAAAATATTCAACTCCTATCCTTATCCTGCACTCCAGAAAACAAGACTAGTAGAAATGCTCTATCGCTCAAGTTGAAAACAAGGCTTCTTGTCTTGTCCAGTCCCGAATAGGAACTTTTCCAGCCATTACTTTTATATAACCCAACTTAATTTTATTCAACTCTTTTACTTTTGTCTATTAACGAGGAAAGAAAAGGTGCATGAGAGGGGACTTTGACAGACAAAATGCTTCTTAATCAGCAAGGCAAATCAAACGAGGACGCAAATTTTGAGAGTACTAAGGTGAGTAGATATGCAAGATTTCTTACCGAGAATCAGCTACTAACTAGTTATAAAAGCATGTCAACTTGATCGAAAATTTTACCTAATCACACCTTAACTATATATTATAATACCTGGGTTTGTTCCAGCAAAGATTCCATACCAAAGATCATCTGTTATGAATGAGGTTGCCCTCTCCACTGCACCAAGATACACCCCAGGTCCAAGGCTTGGGGGCAAAGGATGAAACATCTTTTGGTTTGGGTAATCCAAGTCTACTGCAACATGTCGATTAGTGAGGAAACCAACCTGGCGATTTCCTGTTCGGCTTTTCACAATAGCACCTAAGGTTCCATATGTCTCCTGGCTAGCAACCTGTGAAATCAAGTGATCATGTAATAAAGTGCAACAATAAAGGGAAAAGTCAAAGGATGCATAAGCAAATTGAAGAATATAATCATCATTAAGTGCTTGTAATGTCTGAAGAACATTTATTAGTTAACATTTTAAAGAAAAAAGTATTGAGAGAAGTCTGGAGAAATTGGAGCTGATGGATAGGGTTTGCAATGCCCTGATTTTCTTCTCTCTTTTTTTTTTGCTATATATGCCCTGATTTTCTTACTTTCTAAATGGGTGATAACGATGCCACTGAAACATTTTTTTCAAGTTTTGTAATGTTTTGGTACTTCATGCAATTCATTTAGTGTCGCGTTAAGTAGATATTGAATCTTGCCTTGATGCCAATCCCATATATGAACGGAAAGAACATAGCAGGTTCCTAGTAGTGGCTTTACGCTTCTCCTATTTCTAGAGAAGTGATTTTGGTCCTGGACAATGATGCTCCGTTTGGTTCGAAGAAATGAATTGAGGTGAGAAAAGAATGAAAATTTAAACCGTTTTGTAGGTAAATTTCCATTATTTCATTCCTTCATTCGATTCAAATAAATTTAATCCAGAGCTCAATCGCCCACATTTGGAGAATAATGATTCAACATCATACAGAACTTGCATCCGCTCGTTTTTTGCACTCTTTCCTCTTACATTATTTTGTCCCTTTTAAATTTTGGGAAATTCTCAATAGTACCATCTTCTAATTGGCTTTGCTCGATGGTTTCCAAAAAGGTTTTGGACTTCCAGATGCTACCCTCCCATCATTGAGTGTGTACCAGCTACGGCACTCCCGTCAAGCAACGTTAGTCAAACGTTATTTTGAATTAGTCAAGCACTTATAATTTATAATTAATTAAAATAAAAAGCATAATTTAAAAACAGACTACCATCTATACATTAATTTAACTTAAACCCGTATATTAGTTCCTTCCCCCTTTCTTCACCCCAACTAAGCTGAGTATAAGGATCCAGCCAGCAACTTAGTTCCAGATACAGTAGGGGATTTGAACTTCGAATTGATCCCAACAAATTAAATATGAATCTCTTTTGCAATATTACAGGTAAAGATCACCTCGTAGTAGTTACTAAATCTCAGAACTTGCTAACATTTTCCTAAATTTCAGGACAGGGTGAAACGGAATATTATTATTTTGCTTGCTGAGAGTGGTATATTTAGAATTTAGATCCTCCCAAGACTTGGTCTGCTTTCTAAAATAGAGAAAATTCTGGACTAATCATCCTTGTAAGTAAATACTTCTTTATACATTTATACACTTCGATTTTAAACTGAGAAAAGCATCTACATAATGTAGATATACAATTTGATACTAGCAGTCAGCAGGCTACAAGGGGTACAAAACATTTTCTGTATCTCTTGGGCTGTTTAACAGAGGAAAGAAACTTTCTGGTACTTCAAAAATAATCAAAAAACAATTCAAAAAATTCAAAAACTGCAGACCTGGGAACCAGAGCCAATGTATGGATCACTTCCGCGCAAGCCATCTACGAGCTCTGTATACAACTGTTCTTTGGGAGTCGCAGCAGGTGCACCAAAGTAAGAGAACTCAACAACATCTACATCACACCACACACCTCCAGGTCCCTGTTCAATCAGGTGGTTAGGATATAATTAGTAAAAATTCTACTATCCCAAAAAGGCTTCCTACAGTTTCCAACTATGTCGAGCAAGAAAACATTATTAACCAACCACCAGCCAATTTATATCATATGTTTGAAGGCCAGAATTTGATTTCGTTCTATGTTGGACGAATTCGGAGAGATTAAGAAAATAGTAATAGTAATAAATTTAAAATCAGTTGAAACTTCTCTGCCAGTATTCAAGTATAAAAACTAGATTATATATATACATTTATGATTTATACTAGAATTAAAAGATATTTAACTAAACAAAGAAAGCCCAAATGTCTAACGCTAACCTCTAAAGCAGTTGGTAAACATTGAATATGGTTAAGCCATTTCTTATGAACTTTCCTAGCCACAAAGACAAGAATGGCTGGTATATCTGTCAAAAACCCCTGCCGAATGCGAAAACCAATTGCAGTGCCAAGACTAAAATGTCGCAAGATTTTGCTATGGAAGGCTCTGATTGTCATTACTTCAAGTAAAGTGGTAGCTTGCTGTCCTGTTGGTAGTCTCCCAAGAGTCTCAGGCAAGACACCCTTCTGAAGGTTTCCAAAGTAATTTGCCCTATCCTCAGCTGCATCATTTAATCGGCTGGAAGTTGGCCACGAAAAATAGGCAGCGCTTGTCTCAGAAAGCTGACCACCTGTTGCAAAAGCTTGGAGCGGTGATTGGCTTGGGGAAGGATTATATTGATGATTACAGTAGTTTCTTTCCAAATCCAAAGCTGATTCCTCTGATGGCGTGGATCCAGAAGGGTGAACTCTTAAATCCAGTCTTGTTCTTTCCATCTTCTAGCACACTTTTAACATGGTAATGCTCCTGATCAATTAAACTACAAGGAATAATTTGCACTAGTAAGTCATATCCATGTCAAAGCCTTACCAAAGATATTTACTCCTACCAAGTTAAACAGATTGTTTTCTCAAAATGCCTAATTTACAAAAAATTAAAATGATTGTTTCTAGCAGATACATTAATAAGCTTTAGCTTTAGAAAATATTCGAAATTTTTCTATAAGAAAAATAACTAAAGAAAACAACTTAGTAAGTGAAATAAGAAGTAGCTAGATTGTATCAAATAACGAAATACGTAAGTAACTATTAAAAAAAACACAAAATACACAAGTAACAAAACATTTAACAAAGATCCTAAGTATACAATAGCCAAATAAAAAAAAAAACAAATTCTAGTCAAGAATAACAATTAAAATTCGATGTCATTGCCCAATGTCCTTGATCAAAATAAAGGGAATCCGAAATAAGAAGCTGAAAACTTCAAATAAAAGAAGTAGCAATGGCAGATCATCTTCGAATAAAAATTTCCAGTAAGTCAACCAATCGCCTCATTTTCCTCGTGTAGAGGAAATTATTCAAACAAAACAAAAACACCAGGTACCAAGAAAATCATTCATACTCTGCGAAAAGCTGGTGGAGAAATTCATATGCAAACTCCAATACAATACTACTTACAAACAAATATATAAATTACTTAAATTTAATGTAGGACGCAAAAGAATCAGACAGAGAATCACCAGTAAATGCACAAACACAATTAAAACTTTCTTAAACTAAGAAATACTACCAGATACAGTAAATGCACAAACTTTCAAGGCAATATAAATTCAAAAAGAACAACAAAGTTAAAAACACATAAAGATCGGTAATAAGCAAATTTAGTAATAGCCCAGATAGCAAAATCAATAAAGTTGACATCTTTACTGTTAATACAAAAAGAACTGACCTTTGATCAATGGTGAAGCTGTGGACTGTTAATATTTATCAAGATTTGTATAAAAGATGAGATTTTGAAGATGCAGGCTCTTAATCCACTTATTAGCAAAATCAAGAAAGTACTATAATTGAATAAGAAAGGGAGAGAGGGAGAGAATGTGAATAAAAAAGAACTACTATAATTAGGAAGAATGATGCAAGTCTGCTACATATTAATAATTAATTAATTTGTATGTTGTAGCCTAGTATCCTGCTAGGGTTGTCCTTAGTTTAGTGACATCATAATTAGTACAAGTTTTATTAAATTAATTGTTTTTAAATTTAAATTTGTACATTTATTAGTAAAATTTCTGATTTATTTAAAAATATACATATTTTTTTATATTTAATTAATGGCTATGTAATATTTTGATGATACTTCAACTGATTATTTTCAAACTCCAAATTGAGCCTTCCATTTTAAGTGATAGGTTTTTTATTTTTCTCATTCGTTATTCTATTTACTTGTATATACTATTTTTTATGATATATGATTCAATTTAATGCGAAAAAGATGTTTTTCACGTGAATCAAGGTAAATCGCATTTAAGTTATAAACTCAGAAGACATAATTATAAATTCTCCTCCCGCTATATAATAATAGACGAAACATTAAAAGTTTCGTAGTTAGTCGGTCGGTACTTATTGAAATTACTTATCTACCCTTACTTATTTATTTTAATTTTAATTGGTGTTGGTCAATCAATTCTAATTTAAATGATATTAAAGTTAGCTTCCTCCATCAATTTAAATTTTATTATATATCAAACTCTATATCACTATAATCGATATTAAAGTCAGTTTTTTTTAACCAATTTAAATTATTTTCTTCTACGAATTTAAATTATATTATATCGAGTTCTGTATTATTCAAATTGATATATCTGGCTAAAATAAAATTAAGCAAACTAAATATAATGAAATGGCTTTGGTTTATATAATGGGTCTCATGTTAAAACGAAATAATAAATACTACTGATCCGGCTATAAAATTATACTATTGAACTAGGATAAACAAAATAATATATATTATTCTTCCGGCAAAAATATATTATGCAATTGATCAAAACACACACAAAATTAAAAATTAAATATAATTCAACTAACTAAAAAAATAATATAATATATAATAATTATGCGGACTAAAGCAAAATTATCTTATGGATTTGGATTTTAAAAAAAATAAATTAAATTAAAAATAATAAGTTGGATTTTGTCGGTATAATGGGTCTCGGACTAAAATAAATAATATAAACCACTAATTCAGGATAAATCAAATTAATGTGAGACTAAGCATAATTCGTATCATATAAATCTGAACCAAATATTAACTTTTAATTAAAACATAAGTACTATTTTTTTAAAACACACATAGTCACATAGAATTATTAATAAAACTGTATCGTTCAATTAGTAATATTGTCTTTTTAAAATATCTCTTATAGTCAATCGATTAAGTAATAACTCGCTAAAATAATATTTTTAAGGTCATATGAGACATTATATTTTTTTCAATAAAATAATAAAAATAACATGTTTTCTGGTACCGAGACTATTACTTTCAATAGGTTTAAATGTTTTAAAAAAATATGAACATATAGATATATTAATATAATTATCATGAAATTGTATAATTTAAAATTTTAAATGAATAAATTTAAGAATTTAACTCATTTTTAAAAAAAATATATATAATATTAAAAAAATGTTTGATCCACGGTTTTTAGCTAGTAACTATAAATTTTTCTCCCATGAAATTGGAATATTTGATCAAAAGATTAACCAACAGCAACAGAGCGAACACTCAAGCACTGTTGAAATAAAGTGGAAACACACAAATGGTCAAATTGGGCAATGATTTTTGCCACTCAGTGCACTGATCGGTTGGGTGAAATAGGTGGTGCCTCATGTGTGCGCTATGAAATGTATGTCTAATTTTTTTTTGATTTCACTAATAATCAAGATATTGATAATTAAGATATGGTTATACATTTAGAATTTGGAATGTGGGAAAAGCATGAAAAATTGCATACAAAATCACTTTCCAAATAATTCAAATCCCCACTTATCATTAAGCAGTGGAAGAGATCATGGGAGGGCACTTTCTCCACCAATTTGCTGCTGCTACTATTTGCACCCAGGCCAGGATGATGCTATGTTTATATCACTTTCTCTGCACACTATATCCTTATATTGCATTGCACTATACTACTCGTGTACAAAATATTTGTATTATTTTTCATTCCAACTTCGGGGTAATTCTTGAATCCCTTGATTCGGGTTAAAAAACATGGAAACTGAGTCTTACTTTCATTCCCTTTAATAATTATATTCCCAAATTTTTAAATATAACACAAATAAGTATTAATAACATACCTATTTTAAAAAATGTAAATTTGACAAGTTTTACTGATGAAAGTAATATATTCTTTAATCTATCTCATTTAAAATGAGATTAAAATGAATGAAAATATTTTATCCTTTAATCTCATTTAAAAACTGCAGTAAAACTGAAAATCTTTTCAGCTAGTTACAGGATTCTTGACTTAAATAACTTGAAACATATATTTAAATTTGTTTATTTTGTGAAATACCAATTTTCTATCTAAATATGAAAAGCAAATGAAAGTAAGTTTTCCGTAAAAAAATAAAGCAATTTAAATTTATTATTCTTAACTCAAGTAAAGGTAAACCTTTCCTTAAGACAAGATAACAAATTATGTTATTTTAAATCTTACTCGAATTTAGGAGTTTTAAGTATTTTTAAATTATATAATAAAAAAACAGATTTTTTTTCTAAGTTTACTAAGAAAATCTTTAAGTGAGGAAAAAGATCAAAAAGTGAGAATAGAATAGAATAGAATAGTGTAAAATGTTAAAGGAGAGACAGTACAGAACAAACAGTACAGAAATGGTCTTATGCAGGTGGGCCCGCTGGCCCTGCGTGGGCTCCCCTTATTTTGACTCTTTCGCAAAGGATAATGTTATAATGGGTCATCGAAGAATCGACAAAAGAAATATGGGCCATGCCGGACCATCAATCATCCCATTTACTTTTTAGTATTTGTTTGTAGTGAAGATGAAAAATAACAAAATGTCTCTCCTGCTAAAAAAATAATTTGTCCGGTTTTTTATAAAATAAACTTTGTATAAAAAAAATGTCCACGTTATTGAGTTAATTGCTCCAATTTATGTATTTTAAATCTCTTCTGACTTTCATCTTGATTTCAAATGGATTGAAAAAAGTAAAAAATGAAAAACTTTAAATCTGATTAGTGTATAAAAAAATTACAGGATCTTTTTTGGAAATAATCCTTTACTCTAATTCCAGGATGTCCAAAAAGGTAACCTATAGCTATTTAGAAACTATTTTTTTTAGTTTTAGCAACAAATAAATATATTTACTCAAATTATTTGTAAAAAATAAGCAAAGCAAGGTATTTACTTGTGTATGCTTTCACACCGTTATAACGATTGGAAATAGTAGAAATATTCAATTGAGCAAATGCCCCACAGCACCTCAAGTCGAATCAGTCTCTATCATACTTTTCAGGACTGTCTTCGAGTGGAGCTGACCTAGGTTGGTGTCTAGGGTCTCGCAATTTTAGGGACCTCCAAATTTTTTTATAGTATTATATTTTAATATGAATCAAATTAATTATAATTAAAAAGTTAAAAAACACATCCTATAAACACGAGCCAAATATTACTATATAAGTGTTTTATTTTAATAATAATTAAGTATTACTTTTTGGGTCTCAAGTGTCTATACCCAATTACCCAAACATTCACTTAAACTTATATAAAGTCCATTGGGATTACAAAAGTTCTATCTCATTCTCACATCACATATACACATCGTATCTACTCTTTTTTTTTATGAAACACATCGTATCTACTTATTCCTGTATCAAATTCTCCAATTTTTCTTGTTCAATTACTTGGTTATTGACTTGCAGATTTCACTATGACGGATAAAAGAAAGTTTGAATCTGGAAGTTCGAAAAGAAAAAGAAAAGAGAGAGAAGAAAAATTTACACAATCTCTCAAAGGGTCTATAAATAGGTATGTGAAACCTACATCTATTCTTGATGAATCTTTGTCTTTACCTGCTGAAAATATAGCTGTGAATGATGAGAATTTAGATACAGAGGTTTTGTTTGAAACTGTAATTGTGGATAACAATAATTTAAATCATGAGAATGTTGATGAAACTCTAAGGCATGTTGTCGATAATGTAGTGAACGATGAATTTGTGACGGAGAATCAGGATGTGAACAATGAAAATTTAGATATTTTATTGGATCCTGGAAAGTGGGAGAAATATATGCCTCAAAGAAAAATTTATTTTTTGGTGAAAAATGGCAAGAAGAATTATTTAGGGGTCTCAATGTTTTGTTTTGCCTCAGGCCTCCAGTATGCTGGAGCCGGCTCTGATACTATTTATACCACCTCCCTCCCAAAAAATATTTCCTATTTTGCCTTTTTATACTATTTACGATAAGCGATTGACTACTAATTTACCTCTAATCTATAAGATCAAACATCGTCATGAGTGATTTTGTTGGATTCGTATTTACAAGTGCTTTAATACAATGAAGTTTTTATATTTAATAATAATAGAAAATTAAAAATATTAACATCAAAATTGTGCATTGACAAACGTGTCCAACACAAACAGAGAGTATCTCTTTAATTTAAATGAAGAAGATGAAGAAGAAATTTCTTGGTGTCATGTCATTTATCATCTCTAATTATTTTTCAAGCATCAAATCATTGATTTGGACAACTTATGTGGTTCCATCTCCGATGATAATAATTAAACTAGTTAATTAAATCATGGTTATTTAAAATTTTGTTTAATTCAGAAAAGTATGTGCTCCATTATTATTAATTATAATAGTTATTATGTTTAAAAATTATATTTATAACTAATTTCAAACTCATATATTTATATATATAGAGAGAGAGAGAGAGAGATTTGCTAAAATGAGAACCTCACTCTTATGAGATATTAATATGTAGTTTGTGTTTCGCACCGACGTACCGAGGATTTTTTTAAATATTTTTTAGTCTATTTATATGTAAAAAAATCCAATAATTGTTGTGAAAAGGATTTGATAAACTCATCGAATGATAGTGAAGTAAACAAAAATTAGACATTATGTGACATTAAAAATTACAAATATGACATATCTCTTATTTTAGTCCAACTACTTTGGGAAGATAAATTATTGAACTTATTAAATGGAAGTAAATGAAACAAATTTTGGTCAATAAATCACATTAAAAATTGAAAAACTTATGCTCAAATATAAATTTGGGTTTCATATTCTCAAAAAAGTAGTGAGTTTAATATTTCAGACAATAATATTGAAATACTAAAACTTGGGTAAATTGTTGAAAACTTTTTCGTACACAATATTTTTTTCTACTATTTCTCTTTTCTGTAGTTCTGTCGCCTAAGAGAATATGGAGACCAACTGATAAAGTGACATGTGAGAGAGAAACATAAAGATGGCCGTAATAGAAAGTAGGACCGGGAAGATACACACAAATCTTTTTCAAAGACTAACCTTAACTTTTATTAGTCGTCATTGCAAAACATACTTGCAAAGACAGCTGTCTCCTTTTAAATATGAAAGGCCACTTAGAGTTGCTTTAATTTGATGTTGGTGTAAACCTTAAAATAATATGCGTAGGTTAGATTTTTTAATGATGAATCTGCTAACTTTTTATGTAATATGATTAAACAGTTCTAATATAGAAGGATTAGTCATTGTTGCATATATCAATTTGATTGATAATTAATTCTAAAACCATTATTAAATATCTTGGTCGTATATACTTTTCTGATTTGATTTAAGTCATAGAAGTGTTGTGGTTGTTTCTGAAATTTCCGCTTCTTGTTATGTATACAGTTTCAGAATCATAAATATATCAAAGATGCATATGTACACTTAAACAAGTAGTTAGAATGATAACGGATTATATGTAACAATATTCACATAAAGAAATGAATCTTAAATTGAACGAATATGCAATATATTAATAGCTTAAAAGCATCTATAAAAATAGAAAAATATTATTGCTGCTTGGAAACCGAACAAAAGATTTTGACAAATGTCTAGACTTGATCTTTTATTTAGGTACTAAACGGAAAATGTCAATATAACTCACTTCTCCTACCAATTTACTACGCTTTGGATACTTTGCTGCAATCTTCCCGCAATAATTCAAAGATAAAAATGTCAATATAACTCACTTATACTGCCAGTTTAGACAAAAAAATGTTATAAGTATTATATTAAATTGTTGAGTTATATAAATTTAATGAAGCACTATGATCACATTTAATAATGCACATTCTTGACCTAAACTACATTAATTTATCAAAAATTAAATATTAGTTAATTTTAATATTCCAAGAATTTGTAAAGGTCATAAATACCCTATTTCATTCATTCATCATTATTAGGACCATCATATCCAATAACATCAAGCCTGTAAAAATAAATAATACACTAAAATTTCGTTGTTAAGAAAAAAATATTACAAAAATAATTAAATAAAAACTTGTTACATTCATGCCAGTGCATGAAATTCCAAACCTCAATACAACCCTCGTTAATATAATTTCTAGATGCTCTGAGTATTAGTGATTGAAACAATGTCTAAGATAAAAAAAAATAATTAATGTAACATAAGTTAAACACGGTCTAAAGTTTTAATTAAATTTTTTATTTAAATATCATGATGAAATTTACGGGCTTACCTTTACATCATAACTTTTGCACTTAACAAAATAATTATGACCAGCGTATCTAAAACATCTTCGTATAAAGGTGTTATACTCACAGTTAATTTACCAACTATTTTCACTTTAATAGAGTACCTTGTAACAATTAAAATGGAACGTTAAGTTTAAAATTTAAGTTATTGTGTAATTAGTGAATTTATCTTATTTATAACTTATTGATTGAAACCTGCCATGATAAATTTTGAATCTTATCAAAGGTTTGAGTCCAAATATCGGGTGTTAATCATTGGTTGGAGATGTTCCACTACTCCAATAATATATATAAAATGACATGTTGAAATATAAAAAATAATGTGTTTGATATGTTTAAGTCTAAGATAAGTTTCGGGAAATATAATCATAGCAGTGGTGAATGACAGATTAAAAGCATATTCTCCTGGATTTGTGGCTAAAGTAGGCAATTGCAAAAATTCGAAACTGTGTGTTGGTAAATTGGACACTTCGTGGTTTTCATGAATTAATGGATCATGGTTGAATTCGAGAAATATATTTTTAAGGCAGACCGAATAGGTCTGAAATTTTCAATCACATGTGTCGTAATGATATTAGATATTTCATACTGTTTGTTGTGCAAGACAATCCTGTATATAATAAGACTAAGTCAAATTGACAATCCTAAGATTAAGTTTATGATCATCTATATTTGTATTCTGTAATTGTATGCCGTAATTGTATTCCTTGATTCTGTAAAAATGTTTAGCATATTAGACTGGGGGATTTTTCTGTGAACAACCTTCAAGCTAAGGAATAAACTATGGAAGAAGATCAAATATTGATCATGTCTTAGAGAGAAGTGGAGCAGTTTGGATTTGAATAAAACTGTTCTAGGAAAATTTTTCTAAGTCAAGATATCGACAAGTCACAGAGTAAGGGATATCGAGAAGTCTGTCGAGAAGTCTAAAATCACTCATCGAGAAGTCCTAAGAGATATTGATAAGTCAATTTACATGTAGAGATCTCAAATATTAACAAGTCAAATTTCCTATATAGAGAACTGGAGATATCGACAAGCCATTTTTTCATGTAGAGATCTAGAGATATCGACAAGCCAAACTCTCATGTAGAGAACTCAAGATGTCAACAAGTCAAAAGCTTATATCGGGAACTCGAGATGTCGACAAGCTATTCTACATATCCAGAACTGGAGACATCGACAAGTCATTTATATATGTCGAGAACTCAAGATATCGATAAGCCACTTTATTTATCGATATGTCACTTTTTGACAGAACAAAAGAAAACCTTGACAAGCTATCTCATAATTCAGAATACAGAAAAGTTCAAGATTCAAGATTATCAGTTAACAAATAATTCATCACTGAATTGGAAAGACTACAAAAGCAGCTTGAAGAATACAAGATCAAGGGCCAACATTCACTAGACAAAGGATGGTCACAGACCTACAAAATTCTGCACATATTTTCTAACACCAGAAAATGAAATAGACAAGATAGCTTTAGAAAATGTGTTAGTACATTTTAGTGTAAGTTTTGTAAACTTGTGTTGGTCTATAAAGTATGCATGGGTTCTTAGTTTAGAAGTAACAAACTGATCTAAAAACTTATTGTATTCTCTCTCAAGATTGTAGCTGAGTTCTTATTTCTAAGAACACAGATTTGGAGTAAGATAAACTTAATTAATACAATTAAGTGAGTTTTTGGATATTGTGTTTTGTGTGTCTACTGTTAAACATTATGCCTCTACAATTCTTAGCTGCTTTGTTCATCCATAATCCAAACAGTTTTAAAAGTCAAGTAAAATCCAAGAAACACATTCACCCCCCCCTCTGTCTTATATTTCATTAGAGCAAGTCCAACAGCTCCCTTAAATATGCTCTTAACTCTAAATATAAGAAATATGATAAAAAATTACAGTCCAACAGTGTCTTAGTGATTCCTTATATCACTAAGACACCTCTCTCATACCTTATCTTTAAGAAACCACAAGTCATCCCTTATTTTATGTTTATCAATAAAAAACTGATTTTTCTCTCTTCTTTTTAGTTCTTTTCTCTCTCTTTCTTTCATATCTCATTCAATTTTATTATTATTATAATAATAAGGAATGAAGATAAGGATCATTGTTTGAGTCCAAATTGAAAATCATGTCTTAAATTACTAAGAGTTAATATTTTATAATATTTATAAAAAACTTTGTTAGGAATATGTTGTGAACTTGATGATAAGTTAAACAAAACACCTTAGTAGATTTAACTTAGTGAAATTTGTAGCTCTTGACGGATGATATAATATAGTCCCGATAAATGAACTTTATAGTCCCGACGGATGATAATTTAACATCCATCAAGAGTGTAGTTTATGTAACAAATAAGTACTGTAGCTCATTTCTGCAAACAACATGTTTTAGTTTGGTAGATTGTGTAGGGTTTTCTAAGTCATGTTGACTACTAGATTGATATGCAGTATAGGTTGACTAATTATAAATATGAGATGTCTTGTAATTCTGTATAAGTGAAATAGAGTCAAGTGGCAGATAGACTCTCGACGGATGATCTAAAGACTCCCGAAGGATGATCAACAAAGCTCCCGACGGATGACCATCATAGTCCCCACGGATGATCAAATTCAAAATAGTTGTTGACAGTGACAACACAGTCACATGCGTTGGGTGTTTGCAAAAGGAATGTGGCAGACTGTTAAGCAGGATTTTGAGAACAAAGAAGCATTATCATTTCAATGCAAATGTGAAGATATTCAAAGATGCTGGAATAGACTAGTGAAGCAGCATGAAGTTAGGCTAGATATATTTTGTTTTATTATCTTGTCTTACTATCATGTAACTTGGTGATATATATAAACCAAGAGTAGCAAGTAGAACATTTAACTAAGCAAGTTTATTTTCAAAGAAACATATCAAGTTGTATTCTGCAAGAATTTCTCTGTAGTTTGTTTGCTTAACTTGTAAAGCAACTATGAGCTATTCAAAATTTCACATAGTTCTCATTATGATATATATATATATATATATATCTAGTGGATACATTCAAATCTACCAGAAAGTTTTAAAGCTTTGTGTTTTATTACTTAGTGTGTTGATTTCAATTATCTTTCTATTCCGCATTTTAGCAAATCAAACATTGTTATATGTATTAAATTAGAACATTTTTAAAATCAAGAAAAGAAGTCAGAATTACATTCAACCCCCCCCCCCTTTTGTAATTATTGTTGTATTTTAGGGAATAACAATTGGTATCAGAGCAAGCTCTTGAAGTACAAAGAGTTTAAATATCACAACAAACAACAAGATGAACAAAAAGGATGTTGGAGTTAAAATTCCATTTCTGGACAAAGAGAACTATCACCACTGGAAGGTGAAGATGCACCTACATCTTCTTTCTCAAGATGAGGACTATGTGGACTGCATAGAGAGAGGTCCTCATGTACCAATGAGAGCTACAACTGGCAATGAACCATATGTTCCAAAACCTAGGCATAAATGGTCAGATCCTGACATTGAGCAAGTCAGGAAGGATAAGAAAGCCATGAACATATTGTTCAATGGAGTTGATGGTGATATGTTTGATAACATCATTAACTGTAAAACAGCCAAAGAGGTTTGGGACACAATCCGGATTATTTGTGATGGTACTGAGCAAGTAAGGGAGAACAAGATGCAGGTCCTAATTCAGCAATATGATCATTTCCACTATGAAGATAGTGAGTCACTCACTGATATATTTAGTAGATTTCAAAAGCTACTAAATGATTAAAATCTGCATGGAAGAGTCTATAAAACAAAAGACTCTAACCTCAAGTTCCTTAGATCTCTCCCAAAGGAGTAGAAGCCAATGACAGTCTCATTGAGAAATTCACAAGTTTACAAGGAGTTCACCTTGGAGAGACTGTATGGCATCCTGAAAACCTATGAGCTTGAAATAGAGCAAGATGAAAGGATGAAGAAAGAAAGGAAGAAAGGAGGGTCCATAGCACTGGTTGTTGAGTTAGAAAAGGAGAAAGAGATGAAGGTAGAAACTGTTGAGTCTACTTCAAAGGTCTGCGAAAGCAAGGATAAAGGGCTGATAGCTGAAAATGAAGATCGGTTGAGCCAAGATGACATGGATGAAATTGATGAACATCTAGCATTCCTATCTAGGAGATTTTACAAGCTCAAATTCAAGAAGAATTTTGGAGCAGCCAAGCCAAACAAAAACATGGTTGATAAATCAAAATTCAAGTGTTTCAAATGTGGCTTGGCGGGTGATTTTGCCAGTGAATGTAGAAAGTCTAATTTCAGCAAAAAGAAGTTTGAGCCTGTTGATTATAAACAGAAATACTTTGAGCTACTCAAACAAAAGGAAAGGGCTTTCATCACACAGGAGAATGACTGGGCTGCAGATGGATTGGATGAAGATGAAGAAACAAGTTATGTCAATATAGCCCTAATGGCCAAATCTGATGAAACAGAGACAAGTTCTTCAAGAAATCAGGTAATCACCACTAACCTAGCACATTTATCTAAAGCTGAGTGTAATGATGCAATAAATGACATGTCTACAGAATTATATCACCTGCGTGTTACACTTAAGTCCTTCACTAAAGATAATGCTAAAATTAAAGAAAACAATTTGTTTTTAAGTGAGAGGAATATTGTGCTAGAGTCTAAGTTTATTGAATTTGAGAAATTGAGAATTGAGTGTAAGATTGCTAAGGATGAATTAACCGAGTCCTTGAAAAAAGAAGAGATTTTAAAGAAGCAGCTTGAACGAGAACATGAAGTGATTAAAGCATGGAAATCATCTAGAGATGTTCATGCTCAAATCACTAAAGTTCAAGGTATTGAGTCCTTTTGTGATGCAGCCTGGAAGAAGAGTAAAGAGAAGCTTGGGTCCAATTTGGTTGAAGGATTGTTGACAGATGTGGACTCGACGGATGATGAAAATCATCCGTCGGATAATCAAAAGGATTATCTGTCGAGAGACAAGGAGCAACATCCGTCGGTTGTGAGTAAACCAGTTAGCAAAGCTAAGCTAGCTCAGTTAAATGAGAAATATGGATCAGTTTCTAAAAGCTTTATTCAAGGAGAATCGAGTCAAGTTAGAAAAGAAAAGAGAGTTAATGTGGGGCATCTGTCTATCAAGCAACTGAATGACAGATTAAAAAAGATTTAGGTTAAAATAAAAGCTAAAAAGAAAAATAATAGAAATGGGAAAGTAGGAATTAACAAACATAACAAATACACACCTGATAAATATGCACCAAGAAAAATCTGTGTTAAGTGTGGTAGTGTTAATCATTTGTCTGTTAATTGTAAGCTTGCCATGCCTACTCCCATGTCTGCACCTTCTTCTTTTCCCAACATGACTGCCATGCCTATGAATGTTATGTCTGCTCATAATATGAATGCACAATTTTCTAATATATTATTTGCACATAATCCTTATTATGTTGCATTTAGTATGCCTCAAATGTCATTTAGCATGCCTTACTGGAATAACATGTTTGCAAATAGCATGCATTTTCCTGTTAACCAAAATGTGCATGATAATTTTGTTTTAATGTCTGGCTTTAAAGGTTCAACTCAAATGACTAAGGATGAATTTGAAATTCTTAAGTCAAATTAGATCAAACCTAAGAAACCAAAGAAGAAAGCTAACAAGGCATGACCCAAGGAAACTTGGGTACCAAAATCAACTTGATTTAATTTTGATATGTGCAGGGAAACAGAAAGAATCTTTGGTATCTGGATAGTGGTTGCTCAAGGCACATGACTGGAGATTCTACCCTGCTCACTGAGTTCAAGGAAAAAGTTGGCCTAAGTATTACTTTTGGAGATGATAGCAAGGGTTATACTGTGGGATATGGCTTGATTTCAAAAGATAATGTCGTCATTGAAGAGGTTGCCCTAGTGGATGGAATCGAACATAATCTGTTGAGTATCAGCCAGCTTTGTGATAAGGGCAATTCAGTCACTTTCAATTCAAAAGCCTGTATTGTGACAAATAAAAAGAGCATTAAAGTGGTTCTCACTGGAGTGAGAAAGGGAAATGTATACTTAGCTTACTTTAACTCATCAAATGCAGAATCAGTAACTTGTCTTCTCAATAAAGCAAGTCAAGATGAAAGTTGGCTATGGCACAAGAAGCGATCCCATCTAAATTTTAAGACCATGAATGAGCTTGTCAAGAAAGAATTGGTTAGAGGTTTTCCTCAAGTGGAGTTTACTAAGGATGGATTGTGTGATGCCTGACAAAAAAGGAAAGCAGATTAAAGCATCATTCAGAAAGAAGCTTTATTCAACAATTGAAGAACCATTGCAACTGTTGCACATGGATTTGTTTGGACCAGTTAATGTATTGTCTATCTCAAGAAAAAGATTTTGCCTAGTAATTGTAGATGATTTCTCAAAGATGAAGCTAGTGAAATCATCATCAATCATATAAGGCAAGTCAACAATCATCCTGACTTCAAAGTGAGAAGAATCAGGAGTGACAATGGAACCGAGTTCAAGAACTCTGTGATGAGATCATTTTGTGAAGAGAATGGAATTATGCATGAGTTTTATGCAGCTAGAACTCCTCAACAAAATGGAGTGATGGAAAGGAAAAACAGATCTCTAATTTAAGTTGTAAGGACAATGTTTGAAGAATCAAAGTTACCAAATTTTTGGGCTGAAGCTGTGAATACTGCATGCTACACTCAGAATATTTCTTTGGTTAATCAAGCCAAATGCATGAATCATTATCAATTGTTCAAGAATAGGAAGCCAACTCTAAATTTCCTACATGTCTTTGGCTGCAAATGTTATATCTTAAGGAATCAAACTGATCAACATGAAAAGTTTGATGCCAAAGCAGATGAAGGAATTTTTGTTGGATATGCTGTTGGAAAAGCATATAGAGTCTACAATCTAAGAACCAATATTGTTATGGAATCAATATATGTTGTGCTTGATGATAAAAAGATTGAAGAACTGCAAGATGGAGATTTCCATGAAAGCCTCAAGTTTGATAATGTTGAGTTGGTTAGTGATGACAGTGATGATGCGAGTGATCAAGAAATAGTGACTAAGGATAATGCAGAAAAATCTACAACCAATGAAGCACATAATTCAACATATGTCGAGTTACTGAATGCTTCATCCATCGGTAGACAATCAGCTTCATCCGTCGAGATACAAAGTGAATCATCCGTCGGAACAATGAGAGAAGCTGAGAGTCAAAACAGATCACCTACAGATAGTACCCCTTTCTCAAATCAAAGATTCACAAACTCGGGGGGAGTTTCTCATAATCAAAACTCAATCACACATCAAGACAACAATGAGGCCTCTTCATCTAGAGCTAATCTACCGCAACAGAGAAAATGGACTAAAGATCACCCTTTTGAGCTCATTATTGGTGATGCATCTTCTAGAGTTCAAACCAGGAAAGAAACTCAAGAAGAGTTTCTGTATAGAGATTTCCTTTCTAAGGAAGAACCAAAGAAGGTAGAAGAAGCTTTGTTGGATCCTGATTGGATTTTAGCTATGCAGGAGGAGCCAAACCAATTTGAAAGGAACAAGGTATGGAAGCTGGTACCCAAACCTAAAGGAAAGAATCCAATTTACACCAAGTGGGTGTTCAGAAATAAGATGGATGAAAATGGCATAGTAATCGGGAACAAAGCTAGGTTGGTTGCTAAGGTAGGCTGGTTGCTAAGGGCTACTGTCAACAAGAAGGAATAAATTTTGATGAAACTTTTGCTCATGTTGCAAGACTTGAAGCCATCATAATTTTCTTAGCCTATGTAGCCCATGCCAATTTCAAAGTCTATCAAATGGATGTCAAAAGTACCTTTCTGAATGGAGATTTGGATGAGGAAGCCTATGTCAGTCAGCCTCCTGGTTTTGAAGATCCAAATTTCTCAGAATATGTCTACTATCTTCTGAAAGCACTTTATGGATTGAAGCAAGCACCTAGAGCCTGGTATGACACTTTATCAAAGTTTATTTTGGAAAATCACTTCACAAGAGGTATTGTTGATAAAACTTTATTCTTTAGAAATGTTAATGGCTCTAGTATACTTGTTCAAATTTATGTACATGATATTATATATGGCTCTACAGATGAAAAACTTTGCAAAAAGTTTGCAAGATTGATGCAAAGTAAGTATGAAATGAGCATGATGGGAGAACTAACTTACTTTCTTGGTTTACAAGTTAAGCAAGTTAGTGATGGAATATTCATTAGTCAAACCAAATATATTTATGATTTTTTAAAGAAGTTTAATCTAATAGATTGCACATCTGTGAAAACTCCCATGGCCATTGCAACTAAACTTGAATTAAACACTACTGAAAAGTCTGTGGATATTTCAAGCTATAGGGGCATGGTTGGCTCACTTCTGTATTTAACATCTAGTAGGCCGGATATAATGTTTGCTACCTATCTTTGTGCTAGATTTCAGGCTGATCCTAGAGAATCTCATTTAGTAGCTATTAAGAAAATTTTCAGATATCTCAAGGGAACACCAAAACTTGGCATTGGTACCCTAGAGATTCTGGTTTTGATCTAACTGGTTATTCAGATGCAGATTATGCAGGTTGTAAAATTGATAGAAAAAGTACAACAGGAACCTGCCAATTTTTAGAAAACAAGCTTGTGTCCTGGTTCAGTAAAAAGCAAAATTCAGTTTCTACTTCTACAGCTGAAGCTGAATATATTGCTGCTGGTAGTTGTTGTGCACAGATTTTATGGATAAAAAACCAATTATTGGACTATGGTCTACAAGTGGACATAATTCCTATCTTCTGTGATAACACAAGTGCAATTGCCATCACTGAAAACCCAGTACAACATTCAAGAACAAAGCACATAAACATCAAGTACCACTTTGTTAGGGAACATGTGATGAATACTACTGTGGAACTTTATTTTGTTCTAAGTACAAAGCAGCTTGCAGATATCTTCACCAAGCCACTTGATGAATCCACCTTTTCCAGGTTGGTAAGTGAGTTAGGTATGCAAAATTATTCTTAAATCATTTCAGATATCTTTGCAAGTTATAATGCAGCCAGAAACTTAATTGATTTTTCTGTTTTAGATGAAGTTTTGGCTAAGTCAAAATTTACATCCCGATGGATGCTCATTATCCATAGAGTTTGATCATCCGTCGGAATAGAATATATTAATAAAAATCAATTACCATTCTGGATTATTTTTTACCTGACTAATAATTGTTTAATTCTCATCCGTCGAATTGTCTCAATCTTAGCCGTTGGAACTCTGAACATTATCCATCGGATATACTTATAGTCTGTAAGTATATCACGACGGATAATTGACAGACTTTTGACAGTTTATTTTATTTTAAACAGCTATTTTGGGCTATGTTGATTGGTTACTTTATTTTACTTTATTACTTTTCACAGTTTATTTTCGAGATGGTATAAAAGCAAAATTCATTTTATTCTTTTCTTTTATCATTCTCAAATTAATTGCTTTAACTCTCCTCTTCTCTAAAGTAAATACTCTTTCTCTTTCAGCAAATTTCCTCACTTTAACAATGGCACCAGTAGTCAAAATCATGTCTCAGTCTGGATTTATCTATGAAAAGAACAACTTTGTAGCTCTTTTGAACAAGGAAATTCCGGCGTCTGAAGATTTTCACAAAATGATAGATTTTGTGAAAGGCTGCAAACTCAGTTATGCTATACTGGAATCACCCACAATCTATTGTGAAGTTGTGGAGGAGATATATAACGACTCGTGTATTTTTGAATTATTTAAAAATGTGATTATGGAAATTATTAAATGAATAAAGTATGTGTATTGGTTTTGACCGCTATGTGTTGTTTAATTAATGTGTGAGGTATGGTGTACCGGGTTGTCCGCGTGATTAATTATGGAGTTGTATTGAATTGTTTTCAATTTCAAACGTGGATTTAGTGCAAATTTAATTGCATAAATATTTGGAATGTCTTTAAAATTGTTTTTATGGTTCTATAATTACAATAATTATTTTTAGGATTTTATAAAATTTAGAAATTAATATTTCATTAATTACTTAGCCCTGAGTGATTTTCTGATTATAATTATCCGTAAAATCTGTATTTAATTCCCGAATTCTTCAAAAATTATGAAACTCATATTTATTTAAGTTTGGAATATACCAAGAATTTTAAAATTATTTTGGGGATTTTTGAGATTAATTTCACCCGCACGTTGATTCGTTTATTTGTTCAAAGCGGGTATAAATTGCGATTCAAAAATTGTTTTATAATTTCAAAATTCATTTTTTATAAACTTCGGGATATTTGTAATATTTTAAAACTATTTTCGTAATTTTCTGAAATTGTTTTAAGTGCAGCTCGGTTCGTTAATTGTGAATTGCGGGTACGAGTTGCGTTTCAAAAATGCTTTAAAAATAATGAAAATTTTATTTTAATAAATTCGGGATATTTCTAATACTTTAAGATTATTTTGGAGATTTTTCGAAATTGTTTTAAAAGTGGTTCAGTTCACTAATTTTTGGATTTCGGGGAAATTCCGGGTTCCCGGATATTCGAGCGGTACGTGTCAAAATCTTATCAAATGAATGACACGTACCCAAAATTTACTGATACATGGCTTCCTGAAATAATTCAACAGATTAAGTTTTTATTTCCTACTCCTACTCCTCCTCCTCCTCATCTCTGACCTCTCCTCACTCGATCTCTTCTCTCGTTCTCTATTCTCTTCATTTGTTTCTTTTCCTTCGCATATACATATATATATATATATATATATATATATATATATTCCCCTGTTTTTGGTAGTCTCTGCCGCCGCTTCGATTTTCGATGAGCAGCCCTGTTTCCTCATTTTTCGGCGACTGTTGCCGCCTTGGTTTCCAATTTCGCCTGTGTTATGCTCATTTCTGTGTTGTGTGCGTATCTCATATGCATGTATATCTGTTGAGTTGTGGTTTTCCTTGGTGATTGTTGTTGTGGTTGCTACCTCTCGGAAATTCCGAGAGGTGTGGTGGCCGTGCAGCGCGTAGGCGCTTGGTTCCATGATTTTATTTTATTATTTTGGTTTGATTGTTCCTGATGTTATGTTCCTATTTTAATTATTTCAATTTCTGCAGGAACTTGTATTGACTGATTTCGTGAAAATAAATTATACGTGTGAAATGATTTTAAAATAATCGGTGTAATTTATTCGGAAACCTGTATTATATCGGGAACTAATAAATTATGCCGCCGTCGACGGTGAACTTTGGTGAGTCGACGGTGGACAATGACGATCCAATTCTGAGTCCTAATACGAATAAAAATATAAAATGCGAATAATAGTAACAATTGAATAATATCGGTGATTGGGATTCGTGCATTTGGATTGTGATTTGGGTTGTCATTGTAGTTGTTGTGAATTGATTTGACGTCAATTGTATTCGACGGGTAGTCCGATAAACGAAGGAGACGCTGCCCGATTTTCGGGAAATTGAACTACGAAAATACGGGAATGTATCCGATAATTATCGGGACGTCGAGTGAATATAAATACTTATACTTTATACGAACTTGATTGTATGTTGTGGTGAACGTTCTGTCCAAAACTCAATAACCCTAATTTCGTAAAATGACGAGTATACGTATTTTCTGAAAATGAACATTGAACCGATTTCGAGAACGTGAACCCTAATTGTTGTCTGTGATATTATAATATGAATAATTACGAGTCGGAATATGCTACTGTATGGGTAGGTTATAGCAAGGATATGTCAAGCATAACTGGGTATCTAACATAGAGTATTTCGACCCTGTAGGTTCTAGTCGGAAAACCGAAAGTGGACAATGGACTAAGGATAACCTAATGATCAGTCGACGAGCTCAGTAGAGTTTCAACAGAAAAACCTGAGTGTCGAAGTCGAATCTAATGGGATCTAGTGGTTGGACGTTAAAGCCTGAGCGACAAAGTCAGCTCATAATTGATCAATAATAGTTATAAAGCCCTGTAAGGCAAGTACTTCTGAACTTTTCTTCAAGATATATTGCAAATATTTTTGAACTGTTTCATAACATGTTGCTATTATTCAAAATAACTCATGTTTTAATATTGCAAGTACTTTAAACTATTTACCCTTGAACCCTGATTTTTCTTGATCTTGAGCCGTAAGCCTTATTATTTGTAAACCATCCTTTGTTGATCCTCAGACACCAAACCACACAAATATGATACTATTCCCCCAAATGTATAATTACCAAACACCAAACACTGGAACAAAATTGTTTGAAAACACAGAAACTTTTATACTCCAACCATTCTTTATAACATCAGAGAACTATACCTTGAAAAATCATTATTTGTCTAATACTTGATCCTTTACGGACTGAAAACCATTTCTTATACATACCCTGATATACCCTTGTGATATCCATGAGTTTTCTTACGTTTTTATTCAAGTGTTTAATCATCATTGATTATGATCTTGTTGTATCGAATTATATTGTTTATCATATTGAACTGCTTTAGAATTGGATAGTTTTTTTTATATGTATGGACCAGATTCGTGGTCAGACCATATCAATGGTCAAGTTAGGCCAATGTGTGTCTTGGATCCAGTAATTAGAGCAGTGTTGTGTGCTTTGCTCGGGGTTAGTGCGTGACTGATCATCAACCTAACCTTGGTTTAAAAAAAAAACTTAAAATGAATATATAATTCTAATGATTATTTAGCAATAAACTTGATTCCTCTGAATCATTTCGTTTGATCATTGATTAACTTCAATTATTGTCATTGTGACTTGCTGAGCTAGTTAGCTCACTCTTGCGAATCTTTTTATGTATTCTACAGTTAAGAAGGATACGGTTGATAACGAGGTTTCCCAGTTCAATATACGAGCTAGGATTCCAGATTGAGTTGGTTCGAGCTAGCAGGAGCTTATTGCGGTAGTGAGATAGTAAGATTGTAAGAATAATTTTATTATCAGTTGTAAGTTAAATTAGTTGGGATTTGGTACGATGTAATAAAAGTTAAGGTTGTGGTTTGTTTACATACTTTAAGCTGTTACGATCCGTGGTTATGTGAAACAGGGTCATTGCAAATAATATTTCTTATACAGGTTTATATATTGTGTATGTGTCATGGACCCCAAACTTCTGACCCGGGTTTGGAGGGCGTCACAAGATATGGACAACTTTTGTGTACCAGTCTACAAACAAAACCATAACTTTCACACTCAAAGGTAAGCAATTCTGCATTAAGAGTGACACAATTCAAGCATGCTTTAAGATTCCTGAAAACACTACTACTGTTCCACACACAGATGTTAATTTAGTTACCATACTTAATTCTATTGGCTATGCACTTCCCACCTTTAAATTAAGTGAGATTAGAAGGCTAGGTCTTAGAAAAGAATGGAGTTATTTGTGTGATGTAGTTACCAAGGTGTTTTCTGGTAAAATAAGCAATTTTGATTCTGTCAATACTGCCATGCTTAACATGCTTTATATGTTAGTTACTGATAATTATCAAAATTTCAGTGACATGGTTATGTTTGAATTAGGCTATAAGTTAGGGGAAGTTAATAAGAGAGGTAAAAGTGTCTATTATGCTAGATTCTTTATGATACTTGCTAACTATCATATTGAGAATATTGCTATTGAGAACCCAACCAACAAACTGGATTGTTGGGTTCAAGAAAGGAGAATAATTTCATATATGAACAGAGCAAGTCACCACAAAGAGGTGCCCCTCTTCTACTTTCCAATCATGGAGGGCCCTCAGGTAAGTGAGGTAAGAACCACTGTCTCTACTCTTCCAACCTCACAAATTTCTTTGCCTTTAAGTGTAGCTATGGCATCTGTGTCAATGACCCAACAGATGCCTACCCAAGCTACCAAACCAAAAACTTCAAAATCCAAAACAAAGAAAGCCCCCTCTGGTTTCTCTCAAAAGAAACCAATTACAAAATCTACCAAACCTAAAGAGGGGAGTGTGAAAGGTGGTGAGATAGGTGAGGGACAGGGTGAAAATCAAAGAAACTCTAAGGATAAGGTTGGTGAGGTAAGTGTACCCAAGCCTAGCCACACCACAGTTTCTCAACAAACTGTGGTAGTTAATAAGGAAATTAGCACAATTCTAGTTTCATCCACCTAAAGGATGTTACTATTGAAATAAGCTCCCAACCAGGAGCACAGGCCAAAAGGGTAAGGGACACTAGTTCACCTCAAACCTACACCAGAAAGAAGAGATCTAAAACCCATGGGGATTCACAGGGAACACACACAGTGCAATCTGAAGCTAAAGACTCAGTCACTGCACCATCTCAAAGTCAGTTTGATGTGGCTCCAATAAATGTGGAGTCACAGCCAAAATCTTTAGTAATAGAAGCACCACAAACACCAAACTCTCCCATAAATTCTCTAGATGTGGATATGATCAACACATTAATTCCTAATTCTCCTTCTTTAACTCTGTTGGGGAAGCCAAAATCTAGTTCAAGTGAGCATCATCTTTTGGATGATTTGTTGGCTCACTTGCCAATTCTTTCGGAAACTGTTGAAACATCTGTGCCCAAATTATCATCAATCTGCACAGAGTCCATAATATTTTCTACTCCAAAATCATTCATTTCTTCTATTCCGATGGATATTATTCATCTGTCAGCTCGTGATTGTATCCCGACGGATGTGCCTAACAGCAGTCATCCATCGGCTATCCTAACTACTACCCCGATGGATGTTTCTCATCCGTTGGTACTCTCTACACACATTAAAATTTCAACAATTGTTACAAGTGTAGATGAGTTAGTAGTTGTACAATCACTCTTAGTACTGAGGGAAGGGAGTGAAATGAGTGAGAGGCTGGGTTGCTCCCAGGAAAAAGGAGAGGAAAAAAGTGAACTCATGCAGGCTATTTCTTCCATCCAGGAAAAAGAGAGTGACAGGAGTCCCAACTTAGAAGGTGAAGGTGAGGGTGGTGAGCCAAGAGGAGCCCTTGATGCAACAAAATAGAGAAAATGAGAGAAATGCAGATACAAGAGTTATAAGGATGGAAACCATTGCTAGTGAGTCAATGAATGTCAGTGATGCAGAAAGGAAGAAACTATTTCAGCAAGAATATCAAGTTGTCATAGATTTTATCTCCCTGGATGCTAAGACATTTACTCATCCTGTTACAGCTTATCAAACTCTAGCTGGACAGGGCAATGAGGATGCTAAGAGGATGCTGAACCTAGTGCATATAACTGCTTCTCTACAAAGAGCAAATGATGCAATCACTGTTATGCAATCTACAACTAGTAGTGATCCTGAATTGGCTGAAGACTCTTTTGGGGATGATGGTGAAGATGTGGAGGATGACAGCATGAACATAGGGGAAGATGCATATATTCCTTCATGGATGCTGACTAAAGAGTGCTCATTTTCATATCTAAAATCCACCTTACTCAAGATGATTCATGACACCCAAACAGCAATTCAGGCATCCACAAGTGCCAACACTAAAAGGTTACTCACAGTACATCTTGAAGCTCTACAACTGCACAAGATTCAAGATCTCCAACACAGTCAAAGTGTGGATGAAATGAAGCAAAAAAAAATTGAAGTCAAACAAGATTTTGTGGCAAGGTTGGATGCAAGACTTCCAGGAACCACCATGACTGAGATAGCTCAAAAGCTAAGGAAAAATATTGATCTAAACAGAAAGGTTGAGGCCATGGACTCTAGGTTGTCTAACGTGGAGAAGTCAGTGGCCAATATACTTGCAAATCAGGAAGCTCAGACTGCTCTGCTCCAACAGTTGGTGGCTGCACAACTCCCTTCTTCTCACCAGCTTGATGTTAACAAAAAGGGGGAGAAAGGCTCATCAAGTGAGGGGGAGAAACTACTCAAAATTCAAGTCATCAAAGTAATTGTGCCAACAATTGCTTTCACTAAGCCACCAACTATGGATAGCATTGATCTTATCAATCTAGCAATAGCAAAACTGGAATTAAATGACAAACTGACAAAGATTGATGTAGTAGAAGCTGAGAAGGAGCTAGATGATAAATGAAAGAAGATTGATGCAAATATTCAAAAGAAATTTGGTCAGATACAGAAACCAGACAAGACTTTTCATCACCACTCACAAGTCAAACAAATCTCAGTGAATGAAATGAGTCTAGGTAGCTTGGAAAAAGGCCAAACTTCATGCATCAAATCTCTAAAACCCAATCTAATTCTGAAGCCTAAAAGGAACTATTCAAAGTTCTCAAACAAAAACCCTGTGGATCTTATGTTTGAGAAACCTAGGCCAGATGAAAAGAAGCTGTTGGCAAGGTCAATTGCATTTTACAAAGATCCATCTAATTTAATTCAAAATAAGAGAATTGCCAAAATTTACAGGAATGGTAAGGAGATCTATGTGGTGGCTGGATACCCTCTGTTTGTAGAAGCTAAGAAGGAATAAAAAGAAAGGATCAATCAAGAAAAGAAGCAGGCTGCTTTAAATGCTAAGAAGCTCAAACAAAAGAAGGAGCAAGCTATTATCTTGGCCAAACTTCAAGCTATCAAATTTATAACTGAGATTTCTAAAAAACCACCTGTGATTACTGAAGCTCAAGATCAACAAAAACAAAATGAACCTCCACAGAAAAGAAAATTCAGATACAAGCTTCACTCCAAAAGAAAATTGGACTTTAGTGATGAGGAAATGGAGAACTAAATTCTCAAACAGTCTACAACTTCAACTCAAACATCCCAGCCCTCAGTGGTATATGAGGAATTCAAGGTAGATCCAACAAAGAACTTTCACGGTGAACCTATAATTCCTAAGGATGAGCCAATAGACTGGAAAAGCTTGCCTATTCCTGAACTTAATTTACCTATCTTCAACAAGACAAAGAAGACAAAGATTAAAGTAACCAAGAAAGTGAAGCCTGTGACCTTCAGGTCCAAGACCCTAAACAAATCTCAACCTACAGTCAGCAATAGAGATCTCTTATACATCTGTGACATTAAGGAGTTTTCAGAAATAAACCTCTACTTGGATGAATTGGAAGAAGTAAGAGGGATTGATGCTCATAGACATCTTCCTGAAAGGCTGATGTTCAAGTACAAGGGAGGGAACGAAATCACATGGCCACTTCACAGGATTCTTCAAGAAAACCAATTTGTACTGATAAAGGTCTATTCATCCTTCAAGAAGAACTTTGGATTTAATGTGACTGCAAGGAGAAAGTCCTACAAAAAATAGAAGATCTAAGGAGCAATAGAACCAAAAATGCACTCTCAAAGACTCTATCAATTCCCTTCACAGGAAAAAGATTGCATTTGAGGCCTTTTTGGCTGATGGAATTCATGGATGATAGGGGAGTTAGAAGATTCTTCAGATTGGATGACCAATTGAGTATCTCTAGCAATGAGACTCTATTGGAAATGCAAGAAAAGCTGGATCTATCTGAAGTTGATGAACATAAATTCCACAGACAACTTTAGAATCAAATAGAAGAAAACAACAGGAAGCTTGGGAAGAAATCCAGACAATCAAGGAAATAGAATCATTTACTCAGACTAGAGGAGCACCTTGATAATGATTGTGAGAACTCTTTGTACACTTTGTTTTGTTCAATTTTCAATAAATTTGTAGCACTTATCAGTTTTATCTACTATATTTTAATATGTATTTTTTAGGGTGTTTTATTATCATCAAGTTTCTCTTAATTTATGGCTACAATTCCAGTAGACATAAATTGGGGGAGATTTTTAGGAATATGTTGTGAACTTGATGATAAATTAAACAAAACACCTTAGTAAATGTAACTTAGTGAAATTTGTAGCTCTCGATGGATGATATGATATAGTCCCGGCGAATGAACTTTATAGTCCAGACGGATGACAATTTGACATCCATCGAGAGTGTAGCTTATGTAACAAATAAGTACTATTGCTCATTTCTGCAAACAACATGTTTTAGTCTGGTAGATTGTGTAGGGATTTCTAAGTCATGTTGACTACTAGATTGATATGCAGAATAGGTTGACTAACTGTATATATGAGATGTCTTGTAATTCTGTATAAGTGAAATATAGTCAAGTGGCAGATAGACTCCCGACAGATGATCTACAAGACTCCCGACGGATGATCAACAAAGCTCCCGACGGATGACCAACATAGTCCCGACGGATGATTAAATTCAAAATAGTTGTTGATAGTGACAACACAATCACATGTGTTGGGTGTTTGCAAAAGGAATGTGGCAGTCTGTTAAGCAGTATTTTGAGAACAAAGAAGCATTACCATTTCCATTCAAATGTGAAGATATTCAAAGATGCTGGAATAAAGTAGTGAAGCAGCATGAAGTTAGGCTAGATATATTTCGTTTTATTATCTTGTCTTACTATCATGTAACTTGGTAATATATATAAACCAAGAGTAGCATGTAGAACATTTAAATAAGCAAGTTTATTTTCATAGAAACATATCAAGTTGTATTCTGCAAGAATTTCTCTGTAGTTTGTTTGTTCAACTTATAAAGCAACTGTGAGCTATTCAAAACTTCACAGAGTTCTTATTCTAATATATATATATATATCTGATGGATACATTCAAATCCACCATAAAGTTTTAAAGCCTTGTGTTTTATTACTTAGTGTGTTGATTTCAATTATCTTTCTATTCCGCACTTTAGCAAATCAAACACTGTTATATGTATTAAGTTAGAACATTTTTAAAATCAAGAAAAGAAGCTAGAATTACATTCAACCCCCCCTTCTGTAATTCTTATTGTATTGTTAGGGAATAACAAACTTATTAAGAGACTGTTGGACTTGCTCTTACACTCAATATCTAACACTGTTGTTCCTCAACAATATTAAATTCCAGAGCATTCCATAAGTCTGCCATAACAAAAGTCTGTATACAATTATGCTAATAAACAGGGAAAAGAAATTGTTAGAATTGTCTATTTTTTACTATGAAGGTTTATAAAAATAATATTAAAATATGCATATGACCCGATTTACTTGATCGTCCAAAAGAATCATATTACAACCAATGTAAACTCATTCTTTAGTGTTGGAAGGCCACAAAATTGTAACACGGACTCGTACTCTGAAATTGGTGTTGTCCATATCGAGTGAAGAGAGCGAATGAAAGGTATTTGGCTCTATAAGAAAATCAGTTTGTTAATAATATGAACAATTAAGCCAATAGACGTGACACTAAAAATAATTATGCAAGAACTAATACCAACCGAAAGCCGATTATGAACCCTGTTAGATCACGCAACACTGTAGAAGGGGGTTGAAAACAGTGTTTATACAATCAAATCAATTTGAACACAAGTATGTAACAAAGATCAAGTATATTCAATAAACTCTGTTACAATATGAACTGTTGTTCTCTCTCAGTGATGAACACATATCACTAGGAGCTGCTAGGTCACAATGTATAATCTTCTCGATAATGATAACACGTATAGTGTAAACCCTAAGCTGTGTTTATATAGTACACATTTACAAGATATATTCTAATTGATATGGAATATAATTTTGTCTCCTAAAATATATCAATTAGATATCTTCTACAAGACTTCTAGTCCTCTAACTCTTCATGCATATCTTCTTTTGTTTTAGTCCAGATCTTCTCCTGTAAATCAACCGCATTCCTTATCTGATAGTCTTCCCGCACTTAAGTACTGATATGTATCTTCTGACACCTTAAGTTCTGATATTATGTTCAGACTTCAGTAAGTTCTGATTTCAGTAAGTCCTCATATGTCCTGTTGTTAAGTTCTGAAAACTAAACACAAATCATATTAGACATGACATCTCAAATATATCTAAAAATCTCCCCCAACTTGTAAATTATGAAAAATATACAAGTTAATAGATTTGATGATGTCAAAAATATTTAAGTACAAATGCAATGAGAGTTTAAATAGACAATTAACTACAACTTAAAGTCCTGTAGCTTTTACCAATCTCACTGAGTCAATCTGAATCCAAAGTGATTCTTGACAAAGTTTGATATCAGCTTTTCTTCTTTATTCCTCAGGACTTGAGATAGTGTAGCTTTGACTTGCTTCAATTCTTCACCCTGACTCCCAATCTGGTATATTGCAGTCCTTAGTGCTGAGATATGGTTTCTTTCTAAACCATCAACAAGTCTAATTACCCTTGGATGAGAAGAGTCTTCATTGTAGCACAAATATTTCTCTTTCAGAATGACTTCAAGTTTAGCAGAATCCTTCTTCATTGGAATTTCACACCCATCATCTTCAACTATATTTGGAATGAATTCTGTAACCCTTGAACCAGAAATTCTTGCTTTTTCTCTTATGGTCTTCATAATGAAATTTGACCATCTCCTATTAATCTCAGACTTTATCTCTAAAAGATAATGAAAGAATTGAAGTTCTTTCAGAGATTTGTTCAGCACATCTGATTCTAACATTTGATATGTCCTTCCATCATCAAGAAATAGAATCAGATTTTATTTAACATTATGCTTATCATGAGCATTCAATACCACTTGAACAGAGATAACCTTATCAAGGTATTTCTGTGTAACATCTTCAAGAGGTTTGTCAGTTAACAAAAATGGATCTCTAGTAGCAACTTGAACTCCTGTTTTGATCTTAGCTTCATCGGAACCTAGCCCTGCTCAATATCTCGGTTCTTTAACATTTAACCCAATAGTCATGAAATCAGATAACAATTGGCTTTTCTTTGGATCTGATGCTTTGACATTTTTCCATAGAAGTTTCTTTTTATCAGCCACTTTCATCTTGTCTAAATCAACTTGAGCTCTGTCAGAGGTTGATGTCTTGATGACTTTATCAGAACTTGTTGTTTCTTCTATAGCTTGATGTTCTTCACTCTGAACAACTTGAGCTATGTCAGAGGTTATCTTGGATTCTTCAGTAATCTTTCTTCTTTTCAGAGTTTGAACAGTTTCATCTTCAACAAGAGTATCATCATGAACTTGAACCATTTTGCACACTGGTTTCATCAGGATTTGAGGAATTTTCATCTCCTATGGCTTTGTTGGTTCATCAACTTTTCCTTTCCCTTTATCTTTGGGATCAATCTCAGTTTGTGATCTAGTCTTGGGCTTAGATGCCTCAGAAATTGATTTTTCTTGATCACAATGCCTTTTTCCTTAGGCCTTGGAGGTTTCTTTGCAACAGAAGCTTTAAACTTTAGATTTTTCTTCTCAGCTTTAAATCTAGCTTCCTCCTCCTTGAGAGTCTCCAAATCCATTCCAGGATTATGTTTTAGAAACAATCTTCTAGCAATCTCTTCATCAAGTGTCTGGATTTTAGGATCCTTGTAGTAGATAGTAGTTTGTTTTCCCTTGAGCTTCAGAGTTTTCAGAAACTTCTGAGAGTCTTGACTTCCACCTTGAATCAGAACATCAGGCTTTGTCATCAGACTTTGCTTATCAGAACTTGATATCAGACTTTTAGCATTCACAACATCAGAACTTGGCTTTTTCTGTGTAGAAGATTTGCTAACATCAGAAATTACTTTCTGTGAAGATTTTCCTTGAACTTTTTCTTGACCTCTACTCTTATTAGAGTTTCCTTGGTCATCACCTTTGTCATCCTTCTTCTTCAGTATTTGAGTAGGTGAGCATTTGGACTTAACTACCTTCTCCCCTTTTTTGGAATCATCTGGTAGTAGGAGAGAGAGAAGAAGTTCTACTGAAGATTGAATCTCATCCAATTGAGCTTTTTGAGAAGCTTGATTCTGCAGGACCTCATTAATTTGGGCCTGTTGCTGTTCTTGAACCTTCTCAATGGCTTCAACTTTCTCAGAGGTCTGATAAACCTCTTTTTATCTAGATTGATCTCCATATCTAGCTTTTCAGCTTTTTCAAGAAGTTTGTCAACCTTTTCATGAGTTGTAGATTGTTGACCTTGAAGAGACTTGACACTTAGAGCAGCGACTTTAAGTTGTGTCTTGAAATCAGAATTTGTCATCAGCTCATCAACTTTGGTAATATTGTTAGGTATGAATAAAACACAGGGGGGGTGAATGTGTTTTGGCTTAAATGTTTACTTTTTGGTTTTGCTCTGAGTTTAGCAGTTGATTGTTATCAATGATTTTGTGGAGTAGATGTTAAACATAAATAACAATGTAAATATGTAGAACAAAGATCTTCAAAACTCACTTAATTTTATATTAAAAATCAAGCAGTGTTTTGCTACAAAATCTCTAAGTTCTTGTTTTAGAACTTAGCTTCTTTTTTGAGAGAGAATACTAAATTTTCTATCTTGGTTGTTCTTACTGACTAAGGACCAGTGTTAACTTTATAACTCAGTTAACTGCTGGTTTACACAGTGTGTAATAAACATGCTATTAGCTTTTCTAAACTGTCACTTGTCATTTCTATTTATAGAAAAGCAAATCTTCCATTTCTGGCTTAGCATATCTTTAGCATCCCGTGTTTACTTTAATCTCCTCTGTCAGTTAATCTTTGTCATTGATCTTGCACATCTCTCAAGCTGCTTTTTGTAGACTTGTCAATCCAGCTGTGTGAATTGTTTGTTGATTTGCAACCTTGGATATTGAACTGTTCTGCAATTCTGTACTTAGAGAAATCTCTTCACTTCGAGATCTCCAATTAAGCTGTAGAGAACTTGACATCTCGATAGGCATGTTGGCTTGTCGATATCTCTGAAACTTCATTGTTGACTTGAATTATCGACAACTCTGAGTTCTCTAGTGAATTTTGGTTTATCGATAACTCAGAGTTCTCTAATGGACTTTGGCTTATTGATAACTCAGAGTTCTCTAATGAATGCACACTTGTCGATATCTATGAGTTCTCGAATGGGTATCTGACTTGTCGATATCTCCAAAAGCATTTCCTGAGTTCTCGATAGACAATTCTTGAATTCTCGATAGGTATTTATGAGTTCTCGAATGACTTCTCTATAACACTAATTCTGTGACTTGTAGAGATCTTGACTTAGAATGTTTTTCACCAAACAGATTTATTCAACTCCAAGCTTCTTCATAATTCTTCTGAGGCATGACCTTCTTGATCTTCTTCCAGATAGAATTCTTAGGCTTGACACTGTTTAGAGAAAAATGCTCCATTCTGCTCCATTTACATTTTACAGACATTAAGTGTTACAAGTATGAATTACAGATTAAGGTTACAATACAACTAAACTTAGGGCTGTCAGTATGACTTAGTCTTGTTGTGATACAGGCATGTCTTACACAACAATCTCCCCCAATTTGTGAGAAGATTGATTGTCACAAATTCATGCATGTTAACAAGACTAACCCCAAGTTAAAAGAATGAAAATAAAATGATACAAAAGCTGATACAACACTTGTACAATGAATATTTGACAGTTTACAATAATTAAGTAAAGACTGAGCTGTCAGATTCTTTCTCAATTATGTTCTTAATTTGCACAAGTATTTCCAATTCTTCTAGGATGGGGGTGTCAGTTAGAGCCTCTATTAGCTTCAGCAAATCTGGCTTAGGATAACTAGCTAACATCCCTATCCTGTATGTTGACAAAGAGCCAGCTTTTATATTCAGAAATCTTCCATCCTTTGATATTCTGCTCTCACCTGCTGCCTTTAACTCTTCTGATCTACTCAGATCATAGATGTTGATGATATTATTAGCTCCAGTAATCTTTAACATCATCTATTATATATTACAATCTCCCCCAACTTGTTCATTATGAAATTATGTACAAGTTCTGATTGATGATGTCAAAACTTTATCCAAATGCAGAAACCAAAACCAATCTTCCCATCAGGTCTTCTTTTGTTGAGTTGCATTTAGATTTATTCAACATCCATTAGCTGTTTTGGCATTGAGATATATTCTCCCCCTTTTTGACATTATCTCCAGGAAGAAAGATCCAGCTAAATGCACATTGTTCAAGCTGCTGTCATTGTCCATTTGGAACACTGTCTACAGCTCCAAGCTTCATTGAGATTTATGGTGATGAGTTTAAAAAAAAAGAAGTTTCACTTAGATTTGCAGAAAAAATCTGTTAGTGATAAAAGTCCTAAGCTCTCTGTTCTTTTGAATAAGTAGTCTCACCAATTCTCACTGCACTAGTCTCATGACTTTTGAGAGTCAGAGTTCCCTCACAAGGATTACTAAATCCATATATTCATCTACCTCTCCTTTTGCCAGGAAGGATCCTGCCTCTCTTATTCTTTGTTTTTCACTCAATCTTTTCTCTTATCCTCACATGAAAGGCTCAAATGTTGTTTGACCTACAGAAATAAGAGGTGGCTGAGAAGAGGTAATATGTGATCATGTGATTAGAGGAAGACCATATAGGGCTAATCATACTCATTTCACCAGAAAAATGAGTGCACAAGCATCTATAACTGGGGTCACGGTTTGACTCACAGATTGCTCTGTGGTTGTGACAGTGTGTTGTCCTCCACTTGTAGTGAGAACCTCCATTGGAATTGGAGATGATTTGACTGGGTTACTGTCATGTACACCAGCCTCAAACCTTTGTACACCTTGCAGAGCATTGTCACATAAATGTGATAAGATTGCCCTTCTTATGACATTGTCATAGGCAATTGTTCTTCTAGCTTTGACTGCTAAGACAGCTTCTGCTAGAGTTATAAGGGGAGTTGTTCCTTCTTGAGGAACCTCCAATTGAATTGGAGAGGATTTAGATAGCTCCCCCTCAGGAGTACTACCCTCAAACCTTTCAGTCTGTGAAGACTGTTTGTGCACATTAAGGTGCAAGAGAACTACTCATGAAATATTCTGTAAACTGATAAACTTTTATGTTTGGTGGATTCTTTTCTCAAACAACCGAATCAATCTGAAGGTCATCAAGAAATTGATGTCCTTTTATAAAACATGTGGCTTTTGAGAGTCACCTGAGTGGGATTGTATTTGAGTTTGTGTTTGTGTTGCTGTGCTTAGGTAAACCACAGTTTGGTTTTGAGGTGTTTTAGCTGCAGTTTTAGCGCTAGTACCTGTGAATTGATTATTTGAATTCCCTGTTGATGTCTTGTATTAGACCTGAAATGCATTGAGCAACTGTATCTCTTTGGAGTTTCATTAGACAAATACATTGTAAGATATTTTAGTTGCAAGCATTATTGTAGAGAAGACAAAATTTAATATAGATATAAGCACATAGTAATTATTACACAAACAAGAGATTTCAAGACAAGAATCAGAACTTTCATTAAATATGGAAACATAGTATATTAAGACATAGATTTAACGAGTAAATCCTAATCCTGACTACTCTAATTCAGACTCCTTCTTCTCGGCCTCCAACCTCCTTGCCCTACGCTGGTAAGCCCTGGACATGGAGTGTGCAAGAGAGATGATCCTCTCCTGCAACTCCAAAGCAGCAAGGCGTTGCTGCTCAGCCACCCTGGCTCGTCTCTCCTGCTCAAAAGAGGCTTCCATCTGAAAGAAAAGAATGTCAACTTGATCATCCCACGAGAGTTCGTAAAAGACCTCAAGTGGTATATCAAAAGGGCTGTAAACAACCCCCTTGAGGCAGACACGAAGTCCGAAAGGATCAAAATACAATAGATCATCATCCAAATGATGGACCGGTTGATAAGCTCCATTAACAAGTCTGTAGAAGACTGGGGCATCCATTTGAATGAGAGAGAGAGAGAGATGAACAGAATGTGAGTTTGAAATTTGATGTTTTTGTTGAGAGTAGGAGAGTGATGAGTGATAAAGAGTGAAGCGTTTTAATTTATAGAGGGAGTAAATATAGAAATCAAGAGACTCTTGAGTTGCCCGGATAATAGGAGTAATAATCACATAAGCCTACTAGACAGCTAGAAATGACTAGTGACTATTCCCCATGCAAGTACTCAAGAATATTAGTTTATTTTAAAGAGTAACTATTCCCCATACAAATAAGCGTGTACTCCCTACACAAAAAGTAACTCTCCCTATCAGCAAGCAATCATAAAATTATCACTATCAGCATTCTCAAAACAACACAAATAATGTAATAGTCTGCTAACATTAGACTAACATATTTCCACGTACGCAAGAAATCATATAAGCGTGAAAATGTGTCAATAAGTCAGAGAAATTTAGAGACTAAGTATGTCAAAAGTATTTTTATGAACAAAATTTATGAATTAAATTTGTTCAGTTTTTCATACTTTTTGCTTCTTTTGATCTGTTATTTATTAAGTTCACATACTGAAGATATGACGTAATAAATATTCAGTTTACTTAGAATTTTGAGAAATTCCAAGTTAAGATTAATGGAGAAGTCTGGGTATTTATAGAAAAAGGTAAGATACTTATCGAGAAGTCAAATAAACATTTGATATTAAACTTATCGAGAAGTCAAAGATGACTTATCGAGAACTCTGATAAATACCCAGTTTGTCCGAAAATGGACTAAAAATAATTCTAATTTATTTGAATTGAATCAAATTAAAATCAGAATAAATTTTCCAAAAGTATTTGTCTAAAATAATTCATTGAATTAAATTATTTTAGTTCTGAGTTATTAATAAGTCTCAAAATATCCTTGTCGAGAACTCTGTGAATTAACACTATTAGAGAACTCTACATGGTCTTATCGATAAATCATAATAGAGCTTATCGAGAAGTCATTCGAGAAGTCTGTAAATAGACTTATCGAGGACTCACTCGAGAACTCTAAAATGACTTGTCGATAAGTCATTTTGACTTATCGAGAACTCAGTTCTCTATACCTTTGAGTACTGTTATTCTGCCTTGTGTTAATTTTATACATTAAAGATGTAAATTAACAACTAAGCAGTTTACTTAGAATTTGAAATATTCTAAGTTAATTTATGATTTATTAAGAAAAATAAATATACAGAGATTCTGAAATATTTATAATTGATATTTCAGTTAATTTCCAATTAAATCAAACTAGGTTGATTTATTAGAAATTAATTTGCTGTAAAACATTAGCTGAGTTCTTGCCTTAGGATGAAGAATTGAGCATTCTAATTTCACTCACAAGTCTAGTGAAGGTTGCTTCATCCAAAGGTTTAGTAAAAATGTCAGCTAATTATTTTTCTGTTGGAACAAAAATGAGCTCAATGGTACCATTTGTAACATGTTCCCTGATAAAATGGTACCTAACATCAATGTGCTTTGTTCTAGAATGATTAACTAGATTAGCTACTATAGATATGGCACTAGTATTGTCACACATAATAGGAATTTTGTGTAACACTAGACCATAGTCCATTAGCTAATTTCTAATCCAAAGCACTTGAGCACAACAACTTCCAGCAGCTATATATTTAGCCTCAGCTGTGGAAGTTGACACAGATTGCTGTTTCTTACTATACCAGGACACAAGTCTTTGACCAAGAAATTGACAGCTTCCACTAGTACTTTTCTTATCAACCCTACATCCAGCAAAATATGCATCTGTGTATCCAACAGCTTCAAAACCAGTTCCCTTAGGATACCATAATCCCAAGTTTGGAGTTCCCTTTAAGTATCTGAAAATCCTTTTGACAGCCATCAAATGTGATTCCTTTGGATTGGCTTAAAATTTGGCACATAGACAAGTAGCAAAGATGATGTCTGGTCTACTAGCAGTCAAATACAACAATGATCCAATCATCCCTCTATAGCTTGAAATATCCACACTCTTGCCTTTCTTGTCTTCATCCAACTTGGTTGCAGTAGACATTGGTGTAGATGCTGGTGAGCTATCCACCATACCAAATTTCTTCAATAAGTCATTAACATATTTGGTTTGGCTGATGAAAATACCATCACTTCTTTGACTAACTTGAAGGCCAAGGAAGTAACTCAATTCTCCCATCATGATCATTTCATACTCACTCTGCATTAGCCTAGAGAATTTTTGACAAAGCTTTTCATTAGTAGATCCAAAGATGATATCATCCACATAGATTTGAACTAGGATCATATCTTCACCATGCTTCTTGTAGAAGAGAGTCTTATCAATGGTACCTCTGGTAAAACCATGTTTGAGTAGAAATTCTGACAGTGTGTCATACCAGACTCTTGGTGCCTGTTTCAATCCATATAGAGCCTTAAGTAATTTGTAAATAAAGTTAGGAAATTCTGGATCTTCAAAGCCAGGTGGCTGTTGCATAAACTTCTTCTTCTAGTTCACCATTGAGAAAAGCACTCTTGACATCCATTTGATACACCTTGAAATTTGAGTGTGCAGCAAATGCCAGAAAAATTCTTATTGCTTCTAGTCTTGCAACAGGAGCAAAAGTCTCATCATAGTCAATTCCTTCTTCTTGTGAGTAGCCTTTAGCAACCAGCCTTGCTTTGTTTCTAGTAACAATTCCATTTTCATCCATTTTGTTCCTGTACACCCACTTAGTTCCAATTATGCTTCTGTTCTTTGGTGCAGGGACTAATTTCCAAACTTTGTTTCTCTCAAACTGATCCAGCTCCTCCTGCATGGCACATATCCAGTCAGGATTTAATAGGGCTTCTTCAGTTTTCTTGGGCTCTACTTGAGATAGAAAACATGCATGTAGGCATTCATTAGCAGTTGCACTTCTAGTTCTCACACCAGCTGAGGGATCACCAATAATAGCTTCTACTGTATGACTCCTATCCCACTTTCTGGTGTGTGTCTGTTGACTAGTGCCTTCATTATTTTCTTCAGTATTACCATGATTGTCATTTCCATTTTCTCCTTTTCCCCCTGAGTTTGTGCCATCAAATTCAGGTGTCTGAAGAGAGCTTTCATTTTCATGATTTTGTTTAGAGGTTTCTTAATTTATCACTTGTTGTGTCACAACTTCATCTTCCTAATCAGAATCACTATCAATTGTTTGATTTTCAAATGTAAGGGCTTCAACATCATTTACATCAAGGCATTTTAAACCTGGACACTTGTCATCATCAAAAGTCACATCTGTGCTTTCCATAATTTTCTTTTGATCAATCACATAAACTTTGTAGGCTGTTCTTTCCAATGAATATCCCATAAAAATTGCTTCAAAAGCTTTAGAGTCAAATTTTCCCACATATTCAGAGTTGTCTTTTAGAATATAACACTTGCTTCCAAACACATGTAGATGTTTCACTGTAGGCTTTCTGTTAGACATGATTGAGTAAGGTGATTTTCCATGAGCTTTGTTGATGAGATATCTGTTTTGAGTGTAGCATGCAGTATTAACAGCCTCTTCCCAAAAACTAGTTGGCAACTGAGCATCTTGTAGCAAAGTTCTAGCAGCTTCAATTAATGTTCTATTTTTCCTCTCAACTACTCCATTCTGTTGAGGTGTTCTAGATGCTGAAAATTCTTGAACAATGCCTTTGCTTTTGCAGAATTCACTTAATATTGAGTTTCTGAATTCTGTTCCATTATCTCTCCTCAATCTTTTTACACTAACTTTTCCTTCAGCTTGCTTATCAATTTTCTTGATGTGCTCAATTATAATGTTTGGAGTTTCATCTTTAGAGTACATGAACTCAACCCAAGTGTATCTTGAAAAATCATCAACCATGACAAGGGCATATTTGTTCCTTGAAATGGACAAGACATTTACAGGCCCAAACAAGTCCATGTGAATAAGTTGCAGAGGTGCACTTCTAGAATTCACAGATTTTGACTTGTGACTTATTCTTTTCATTTTTCCTTTCTAACAAGCTTCACAAACTTCCAGTTGAGCAAATTCCAGATTGGGCATATCTCTCACAAGCTCCTTCTTGACTAGGGTGTTGATTGCTTTGAAATTCAAGTGAGATAGCTTTTTATGCCACAGTTTGCTTTGCTCTTCTGATGCCTTGGTGTAGAAACAACACACTTCTTCCTTATTTATTGAGTCTAAGTCTGCAATAAACAAGCTTCCCTTTCTTACACCCTTAAGAGCAATTTCACCATTCTTTTTGCTAATAAAAGCACAATCTTCTTTGTTGAAAACAACTTGAAAACCTCTATCTGCAAATTGACTAATACTTAGAAGATTTACTTCTAATCCAGCAACTAGTGCTACATCTTCAATGACAATATTTCCAGAAACAATCTTGCCATATCCCATTGTGAATCTTTTGCTGTTGTCTCCAAAGGTCACCAAAGGGCCAGCCATCTCCTCAAATTATGATAGCAGGGCCTTATCACCTGTCATATGCCTGGAACATCCACTATCAATGATCTATATGACCTTCTTTCCTTTGCCCTGCACACAATGAGGATTAATTGTTTTTAGCTACCCAAGCTGTGTTGGGCACTTTCTTCTTGTTAACTGATTTTGCAGAAGTAGAATGAGAATTTTGAGATAAAATGGAATTCATAGACTGTTGAGCATTTTCCCTTTCAGATACAGAACCAATTTTTGATTCTATGAGATCAATTCTCAATTTGTGGCAACTCTTCATCACTTTCATGTTGCAGGGAATGCAGTCAAACTTGTCACAGAATGAATAGGGATCATTAGCCTTGGCTTCTTTGTACTTGCAGACTCCTTCAGGTGGATTGCTAACAGTCTTTTTACAAAGATGAGTTAGGTGATTCATTGATCCACAATTCTCACACCTCTTTCTAGGAGCATCTGCAACATAAGCAAAATTATTGCTTTTGTTTATCCCAATCTTTCCATTTTTATTCTTCTTTTTCTTTTTGACCTGTTCAGCTTTAATCTCCTTCACAGGATCCTTAGTTTCTTGATTGGCTTTTGGTGTTTCAACAGAGATGGAAGACTGAGTTGTCTCATCATTTTTCTTTTCCTTGTCCTCATCAGCTATCTCCTGTTTGATGATCAACTCTTCTTCACTGAAGCTCACTTCACATGCCTTGAACAAAGGTAATTCAACTTTCTTCAAAATAATTGGAACATCTTCAGTTTCAGTTGATTTTCCTTTGTTACTGACAGACTTCTTATTTTTGTTCAAACCCTCATAGTCAAGACCAATGGTAAAGTTTGCACAAGGCTTGTTCTTTTCATGATATTGGCCAATCAACTCAGAAGCATTTTTGAAGGATTTCAGCTTCACTTCATTCTTCTCTAGCCTTTCTCTCAACACTGCTTCAATTTCACTTACACACTTTAATTTATTCTTTAAGTATGCAATTTCTTGTTTAGCAGCAGCAAGCTCAACCAGCAACAATTCAACCTCTTGTTTTTCACTCTCAAGTTTTTCATTGATCTTCTTCAATCTGCTAACTTCCTCATTTGCAGCAACCATGCTTGTATGAATGTGGAACATTTTTGTGCTCATCTTTTCAACAGTTTCCTTATATTGACTCACATTTAATTCAATTGTGGTAAGAGTTGGTACCTGTGATTTAGATGATGAAGAATCTCCTTGCTCCAAGGCCATGAATGCATAGTTTCCAACTTCTTCATCTTCATCATTATCTGAATCATCCCAGCTCTTGCCCTCAGCAATATAAGCTTTCCTTTGTTGCTTCTTTAGAAGAGCATCATACTTTGCTTCCAATTCAAGATAGGCTTTATCTTTCTTTGCCTTCTTGGGTTTCCTACATTCTATAGCAAAATGGCCCAACTCATCACAGTTAAAGCACCTTATTTTTGATCTATCAACAGATCCAGTTTTGTAGCCAGTTTTGCTATCAGGAGTGTACTTCCCCTTTCCTTTCCAGCTGCTGTCTTTGTTGAAGGACTGTCCTTTGCTCTTGAAAAATCTTTGTTTCCTTACTCTAATATTAGAGAATTTTCTGGCCAAGTAAGCCATTGATTTGTCTAGCCCATCAAGCTAATCAAGAGTGTAGAACTCATCTTCTTCATCCAATTCCGGTATGACTTGCTCTTCAGTGTCATTGACTCTTTTCTCACTTGTAGAAATTGTTGGAGTTGGGGATCTTTGCTCATCATTAGAAGTCTGGCCATCATTCACAATCAGTGCACTTGAACCATCCATTACATATCCTTGACTAGCCCTTAATGACTTCTTTTGAATCATTTCAAGTACATAAGTTTTCAGAACCCCATAGAGGACTTCCAGTGTGATTCTACTCAGATCCCTTCCTTCTCTAATTGCAGAGATTTTCTGTTCCAAGTGATCAGGGAGAGTAAGCAAGAACTTCAAATTCACTTCTTCGACATCATAAAATTTATCATGAAGCTGCAAGTCATTTATCATCTTATTAAACCTTTCAAACACATCAGTAATACCCTCCTTTGGTTTAGCCATAAAACCCTCATACTGAGAAATCAATATCCTTCTTTGATTTGACCTAACCTCCTCAGTTCCTTCACAAAGTATTTCAATCTTTTCCTAGATCTGTTTAGCAGTGTCACAGTTGACAATGTTATTATACATTACATTGTCAAGTGACTCAATTAGTATCAGTTGCAAAGTACTCTCTAGGGAAACTTTCTCTCTTTCACGTTCAGTATACTCAAAAGGATCCTTGGGAGCATAATGAGCTGGAATAACCATATCTCCATCTGTGGTTTCCTCAACTCTAACTACAGGAGTGAAGGGCCCATTCTTGAGGATACCAATGTAAAGATGATTGGTCATTCTTATAAACAGCTATATTTTCTTTTTCCATAAAGTGTAATTGGCCTTATCAAAGGGAGGAATCTTGATACTACTGAATCTCTGCGTATTCATTTTTCCAAGATCTAATCTGTTTACTTTCAGACTTTGCTCTGATACCACTTGTTAGGTATGAATACAACATAGGGGGGGTGAATGTGTTTTGGCTTAAATGTTTACTTTTTGGTTTTGCTCTGATTTTAGCAGTTGATTGTTATCAATGATTTTGTGGAGTAGATGTTAAACATAAATAACAATGTAAATATGTAGAACAAAGATCTTCAAAACTCACTTAATTTTATATTAAAAATCAAGCAGTGTTTTGCTACAAAATCTCTAAGTTCTTGTTTTAGAACTTAGCTTCTTTCTTGAGAGAGAATACTAAATTTTCTATCTTGGTTGTTCTTACTGACTAAGGACCAGTGTTAACTTTATAACTTAGTTAACTGCTGGTTTACACAGTGTATAATAAACATGCTATTAGCTTTTCTAAACTGTCACTTGTCATTTCTATTTATAGAAAAGCAAATCTTCCATTTCTGGCTTAGCATATCTTTAGCATCCCGTGTTTACTATAATCTCCTCTGTCAGTTAATCTTTGTCATTGATCTTGCACATCTCTCAAGCTACTTTTTGTAGACTTGTCAATCCAGCTGTGTGAATTGTTTGTTGATTTGCAACCTTGGATATTGAACTGTTCTGCAATTCTGTACTTAGAGAAATCTCTTCACTTCGAGATCTCCAATTAAGCTGTAGAGAACTTGACATCTCGATAGGCATATTGGCTTGTCGATATCTCTGAAACTTCATTGTTGACTTGAATTATCGACAACTCTGAGTTCTCTAGTGAATTTTGGTTTATCGATAACTCAGAGTTCTCTAATGGACTTTGGCTTATTGATAACTCAGAGTTCTCTAATGAATGCACACTTGTCGATATCTCTGAATTCTCGAATGGGTATCTGACTTGTCGATATCTCCAAAAGCATTTCCTGAGTTCTCGATAGACAATTCGTGAATTCTCGATAGGTCTTTCTGAGTTCTCGAATGAATTCTCTATAACACTAATTCTGTGACTTGTAGAGATCTTGACTTAGAATGTTTTTCACCAAACAGATTTATTCAACTCCAAGCTTCTTCATAATTCTTTTGAAGCATGACCTTCTTGATCTTCTTCCAGATAGAATTCTTAGGCTTGACACTGTTTAGAGAAAAATGCTCCAGTCTGCTCCATTTATATTTTAGAGATATTAAGTGTTACAAGTATGAATTACAGATTAAGGTTACAATATAACTAAACTTAGGGTTGTCAGTATGACTTAGTCTTGTTATGATACAGGCATGTCTTGCACAACAATCTCCCCCAATTTGTGAGAAGATTGATTGTCACAAATTGATGCCTGTTAACAAGACTAACCCCAAGTTAAAAGAATGAAAATAAAATGATACAAAAGCTGATACAACACTTGTACAATGAATATTTTACAGTTTACAATAATTAAGTAAAGACTGAGCTGTCAGATTCTTTCTCAATTATGTTCTTAATTTGCACAAGTATTTCCAATTCTTCTAGGATGGGGGTGTCAGTTAGAGCCTCTATTAGCTTCAGCAAATCTGGATTAGGATAACTAGCTAACATCCCTATCATGTATCTTGACAAAGAGCCAGCTTTTATATTCAATAATCTTCCATCCTTTGAAATTCTGCTTTTGCTTGCTGCCTTCAACTATTTTGATCTACTCAGATCATAGATGTTGATGATATTATTAGCTCCAATAATCTTTGACATCATCTATTATATATTACAAATATGTTCTGACAGAACTTTAGAGCTTGGAATGAAATCATATTCATTCCACTTCTTGGTCCACTCAACACCTCTTTGAGTTTCTTCCCAAGGAACATGAGCATCCTTTTCAACAAATTTCTCAATGAGTGCCTCCTTTCCAAGAATAGGAGCTGGAGTATCTACTAAAACACTGTCTCCAGAACTTGAAGAAGACTCATTATCCTATGACAACATAAAAGTATGTGAGGCTATAGGAGATTTTGGAACAACTTCATCTAAATTCTGATCTCCAAGTTCTTGATCCAGAATTGGTGTAGATGGTATCTCAGCCTGTAAGATTGGAGAATTAACTGTAGATGGTTGAGTTGCTGATGGAGCTTCCAGATAAAGAATAGTTGGAATGTGCAGCCTATGGATGTCAATTTCAGGACTTAATCCTGAATCTTCAACTGTAACATTGTCATGAAGAGGAGAGATATGAGGTGTGATCACTGTATCCTGAACAGTGTCTTTGGCTTGAGCTGGAGGTGGCAAAGATTCAATTACTATTGGCTTTGAGATCAAAGATTCCTGATCCCCTTCCTCAGCTTCAGTAGTATCCTCAGATGGAGTTTGTGCCAAATACCTTCCTGCCCTCTGTTTCTTTGATCTCCTAGATATAGAAGGAGTTACCTGAGTAGCATCAAAATTTGAAGTTATTTTCCTCTTCAAAGTATCAGAACCCTCAACTTCAGTATTTATCTGATGGGTTGACCCTTCAGCTTCTACTAATTTCTGAAAAATTACATTTTCAGCTTCAACTGTCACAGTTTCCGATGTATGAACCTGGACTTGCTCCTCTTCTTCATCAGATTCATCCCTAAGAATCATCCTTCTTCTCCTTGGTGGAGACTTAGGAACAAACTTTGCTCTTTTAGGCCTAGAGGATGAAGTTCTGATGGTAGGTACTGATGGTTGTTGTGATGATTGAGCTGGTTGAAAGTATGTTCTGATGGTTGGTTGTCGTTGAGGTTGAGAAGTTTGAGCTGTTTGTGTAGTAGTGGTAGGTACTGATAGAGGTTGAGTTGGTTGTACATCAGGATATATAGCACTGTATTTGTGAGGATCAGAGTTTACTAAGACTTGTTTAACAGATTTGGGAATTTGGAGGGGTCTTAGTACAGTCTTCTTATTATCAGTAGATAATAAGTCAGTGAAGGCCCTTTTAGCAAGTTTAAAGGGTTCAATCAACTCACTAGCTAGTTGGGGTGCATTAGAGCAACATAAACTGTATATAAGCTGACATAATCTAGAAAAATAAACTGTGTTTCTATCTTCTGTCATCCTATCACCTACGAAGCATAAAACAGCACTTGTATAATCAAAATGTGTTTGATTCAAGAGAGCATGCCCGATTTGCTGACTCAGTATGGGTATAACATCAAAATTGGAGCACTTGTTGGTGAAAGCTTTTGTGATGCAGTAAAAAAAAAAACTCCACTCCCTCCTGATGTGGGGTCTCTTTAATTGGCCCAGCTTTACCAATGACTTTTCATAGCCAAGATTTTCCATCATTTGCTGAAGGGCTGGCTCCTCAACTGATGAACTGAAAGTGCAATCTTCTGGAAAATGTAGTGCTTGTCGAACAGTTGACAAGGTCACCACATGCTCATACTCCCCTGTTGTAAATATGATGCTTGGGGACCCATTTGCACCACCATCATCATAAACTCCTGACCTCCAGAACTCCAGAATCTGCTTGCCTGAGAGAGCCTGGGGTTGGGTCAGTGCATACCCAATCTCACTTCGAGACAAAAAGTCTTGAATGAAGTGAAGTTCTGATGGAGCTTCATCCTTGCTTAGAATAGCCATATACTTGTTAGGAACAAACTTGGCTCCATTGAAAATGATGTCCTTTGCTGCCATTTCTGTGAAAGATCAAGTGAGAATAGTGTGTACACAAAGTGTTTGATAAAATGCATGTGAAAAAATAGAGCTTCAGAGAACATTAGAAAAAGAGAGAGAGAGAATAATAGAGATAAGAAAAGAATTAGAAAGTAGGTAAAAGATTGTAAAATCTTTTAACTCCCATATATATACTCTCTCCACTCAACAGCTCTCTTTGGAAGTAAAACAGACACTTTACACCTGTCAGCTAGTAAATAGTTAAAGCAGTAGTTGGTGGGCACGAGAAATAAACAGTAATTATTGTGCACATGCAGTTTTTCAAGGCAAACATGTTTCCCACTAACCAAATAATTATGACCGTTTTTATCTCACTTAAATATATTATGATAAAATATGACCATTACAGTATTTACCATAAATAAGTCAAGTAAATAAATAATGCCACGTACGCATCAGAGTTTCCATCAGGATTTGCATCAGAACTTGACTATTATCTGAATTTAATGGTCATCGGAATATGGATTCTGTACTCAAAAAGTGAATGTATGTTTCTGTGATTCTTCATACAAATACTGACTGGGTTCTTCAGAGTTTAATCATTAGAACTTTCATCAGAACTTGTCCTCAAAATTTATGCAAATGACACTTAACTGTTTGTCTGAAACAACTTAATCACAACAGTTATTTTCATCATTCATATGGAGTGAGAGTGTGTGCATTAGCAAAATATCAGATAAAGATTAAAGTCTGATAAACTTCAGTACATCTTAGAAATAAGGCATAACTAAGAAAAGTGCTTAAAATCTGTCATTAAGAATGAAGTCTACTATAGAATTAATTTATGCAAGAATCCACCTCAACTGTTTGTGCTCATTTTATGCATCTTTTAACATTCTTTTTGCAGTGGCTTCTCAGTGTAAGTGAGTCACAACTGCTATCAGAATTTATGCTATTATCAAAGTATTTCTCCAACAATCAGAGAATGTGAAAAGTCACCAAGAAAAATTTATTTGCTTTTCTAATGCATATAACTTAATACCAGCAATACACTTAGGTCTTTCCTTCCACATATTTACTCTAGATCTCAAAGGAGTACCTGACTTCAATTTTCTTTTCTTTTCTTTAGATAAGTGAGGCTTATCAAGCATGTGGTTCATCCTTAAGATTTACTGACATCAGATTTTGACAGATAAGAAGCAAGAATCTAGTTTGAGACTTAGTAATAAGATACACAAAGTAAATTTGACTAAGCTCAACATCAGAATTTGCTTGTGTTAATGAATTTCCACATAAACAACTAATTCAAACATGAGATTTCTAGTATGTTAAAGACTACTAGGTCAGTATCTAGCACCGTAATCCTCATTGGATTGAATGGTCACAGAACATTCAAAACACTATCAGAGTATATAGAATCACATCAGATAACAATCAGTATTTAATATATTACAATTTAAGCACAGATTATATAGAGATAAGACAATCTGTAAACACTGATCATAAAGTCTGATGCATGAGAACAAAAACTAAGCAGATTTTGAGAAAGAACCTGAAATCATTCCAAGTTCATTTACCAGTCTTGTAAAAGTAGCTTCGCATAGTGGCTTTATGAAGATATCTGCTAGTTGTTGATCTGTTGGAACAAAATGCAATTCCACTGTACCTTCCATCAGATGTTTCCTTATGAAATGGTACCTAATGCTGATGTGCTTTGTTATTGAGTGTTGAACTGGATTACCTGTCATAGCAATAACATTTTAATTATCATAGTATATAGGTATTTTAGAAAATTCTAACCCATAGTCCAGTAACCGATTCTTCATCCAAAGAATCTGTGCACAACAGCTTCCTGCAGCAATATATTCTGCTTCTGCAGTTGATGTGGAAATTGATTTATGTTTCTTGCTAAACCAAGAAACCAATCTGCCTCCAAGAAATTGGTAGCTTCCACTTTTGCTTTTCCTGTCTATATTGCATCCTGTAAAATCTGCATCTGAGTAACCTATTAGCTTAAAATCTGATTCTCTAGGATACCACAATCCTAGATCAGCTGTACCCTTGAGGTACTTGAAAATTCTTGTCACAACTATTAGATGAGGTTCTCTTGGATCAACCTGAAATTTTGCATAAAGACAGGTAGCATACCTAATATGAAGTCTACTTGCAGTTAAATAGAGTAATGAGCCAATCATACCTATGTAGTTAGTAATATCTACTGATGCTCCAGTATCTTTATCTAACTTAGTTGCAGTGACCATGAAAGTGGATACAGTTGAATTATCTTGCATTCCAAATTTCTTGAGTAAATTTCTGGTGTACTTAGATTGACAGATAAAAGTACCTTCTTCATTTTGCTTGACTTGAAGTCCCAAAAAATAGCTAAGTTCTCCCATTATACTCATTTAATATCTTCACTACATTAGCTTTGCAAACCTTTCACAGAGTTTGGCATTTGTAGAACCAAATATGATATCATCAACATATATCTGTACCAAAAGTAAGTCCTTTCCATGGTCGAGGTAGAACAATTTTTATCAATTATACCTCTGTAAAATCCACTTTCCAGAAGGAATTGAGTTAAAGTCTCATACCATGCTCTTGGAGCTTGCTTAAGGCCATAAAGTGCTTTGTCAAGTCTGTAGACATGATTTGGAAATTTTGGATCTACAAATCCTGGAGGTTGTTCAACATATACCTCTTCTTCTAATTCTCCATTGATAAAAGCACTTTTCATATCCATTTGAAAGACTTTAACTTCTTGTGAGCAGCATAAGCCAAAAAGATTCTTATGGCTTCCAATCTAGCAACTAGTACAAATGTTTCATCATTATCAATACCCTCCTGTTGAGAGTAGCCTTTAGTAACCAGCCTTGTTTTGTTTCTTATAATTATGCCATCACTGTCAGTTTTATTTCTGAACACCCATATTGTGCCAACAATTGATCTATTTTTTGGTCTTGGCACTAGGGTCCAGACTTTATTTCTTTCAAATTCATTTAACTCTTCCTGCATTGTTTTACCCAATCAGCATCTTGAAGAGCTTCTTCCACTTTCTTTGGTTCAGTCTGAGACAGATAGGAATGATAGAGACATTCATTTGATGTCGCAGTTCTAGTTTTGACACCTGCTTCAGGATCTCCAATTATTAAGTCAGGTATATGTGATTTGGTCCACTTCCTTCCTGATGTAAGTTGATTTTTAGAACTGGATCCTCCCCCATGATCCATGTTGTCTCCATTGATATTTTCTAATGCTCCCCTATAGATATGCTCTCTGAGACTTCAGAATTTGAGTTGGATCCTTCAAGATTTAAAGAATCATAGTTTCCAGAATTATCAAAATTTGGCTCATCAGAACTTGATGAATCAGAACTTCAAGAGCCACTAACAGGTTCTGATGCTTCTTGAGAGTCTTGAGTTGTGGTAGGATCTTAAGCTTGCTCCCCCTGAACAGGTGCATTTTCCCTTGGAGTAGTTACAACAGTTTCAATGACATCAGAATTTAACGCGTCAGAACTTACATGATCAGGATTTAGGTCATCAGAATTTCCAGAATCAGAATTTAAATCTTCATTTTCAAATCTCAACTGATCATGATCATTGAAATCTTCAAGTCTATTAATATTCTTATCATCAAAAGATACATTGATAGATTCCATGACAACCCTTGTTGTGGCGCCCCAAAATCCGGGGTCAGGGATCTCGGAGGCCACGCCATCTCAATCACTATAAACCACATACCTCGCATCACAATATATAAATACTCACACTTTATGACCCCACACTTATCATACACACACTTACAAGTTATTGTCTTGGAAATGAACTATTCATTACTAGAGTAAATCAACCCACAAAGTGATAATTATTACAACCCAAAAGTAATTAAGTCTTACCGGGGAATAACCTTTAAGTAAGGCTAGTCCGTCGGCCAAATATACGTTTCTTATTTATTACCTTACATAAGTCATACTTATAAATAAGCCGAACTAAAAACAACTGAAAACCAATCCAGCTTATTCAGACTACTTGTGGTACCGCACCAAAAAACCTACGGAATAGATGGCCATTTCCTACCCATTTCCTGGCTGTGAGTCTCATGGTAGGCATCTTAAATCACTGTTGTTTTGTGTCAATTTAAGAAAACAAGTGTGAGCTATAATGCCCAGCATAATAATGTACAGTATGAAAATGACTGTATGATAAATTTACGTAAAACATCATATATGATAATTATGTTTTATTCAAAAAATAGTTTTCCTAGGTGATACACACCTTCTTATAAAAATAATCCTTTAGTGGATTTTATTATCCTGCGAATACCTTAATAGTAAACCCAACACCTAGGCTTGGGTTAAGGTATTGCATCAAATTCCAATTGGAAGAATAGGACATTCGTTGGAGTCACCGCATACGATGACTAGTCGTACTACGATAATAGTAACCTTTTCTACTAGTAGAAGGACGACACCTTCGTATCCCGGTTATCACCCTTGCCGCATTCGGGCTACGTGTCCCATTTTTGGGTATACACATACTTCACAAGTTCCTGAGTACACAGAGTACCTTCGCCTGCGGTACCTTTGGTAGTCCATCTAGCACACATAATACCAGAGTCTACCCCTCCCTTGTCCTTTTTAAAGAATTCTATCATATCTCGAGAACTCGAACCACATCGAAGTTCCCTCAAGCGTTTTGCTTGTTGATAGGCACAGTTTTACCTTATATATATATATATATATACTTCCGAAAGTTTTCGGAGGAAGTACTAAGAATCAACAAATAATTAAATAAGGGGGAGTTTATTTTGAAACTATATTCAAAATATTTAAAATAAGTCGAGATAATATTCTTCGACGATCTAAAATTATTCGAATGATTTTTCGAAAATCAGAAAGTATTTTAAATCAGGTTCTATGATTTTTAAATCATATATAAAACATTTAGTAAATAATAATTAATTAAATAATAATCGATAAATAATTAAACCTTGAAGGAGTTTACTTTTAAAAGAATATTTAAAATAATATTCATCAACTAATTTATGTTTACGTAATTTAATAACCTTTAATGTTTAATCGATTTTGAAATAAATAATCGTTGGAATATGCTTCTCCCATAATAAATGAGTAGGTATATTATATTTATTACTCGAACGATAAAATATAGTTGAGGGAATACGATCTTTGGAAATTGTTTTAATAAAAGTTCGAGGTGTTTAATGTTTCGTAAGTGGACGTTAGGTCCCTTAATACGCAACTACTATGGACTTTTAATCGTCCCGTAATATCACCGAAATGATTCCCGGGTTTTTATTTTAAAATGCCGACCGACTCTCGGTCTTATAATAATAGGTCACGCTTATAGCGGAATTAAACATTTAACGATATATACTTATCGTACAAAATCGTTACATTATGCGAAAATTCAATTATTATGTATCATGACAAGCATGGTATCTATGCAATGATAATAAAATAATCCTTTCACAACACAACAGTAAATGAATTTGGTTATTATTCCTTTAAGTCCTTGTTCTTGTTATGGTCTCTTCCTTTTTCAAAGTATCTTATGTCCGTTTTCATTTTCGTCGTCGGCTCCGCTTATGGAATCTACGGTTTTCTAATCGCGCGGTCTCGGCTCCGATATTTTTATAAAATTAAAAAATCATTATTTCTACTTGAAATTTTATGGAAGTTAGGAAACTCAATTTATTACTCTCTGTAAAAATTTCATAATTTATGAACATTTTTAAGCCGGTCCTTTTTATTTTCAAAGTTCATAATTCGTAGCAGTTTTTGTCACATAAATCACTTTTAGTAAAACGGCCATAACTTTTTATCCGTAAATCGGAATCAAGCGATTCAAGTGCCTAGACGATCCTTATAACATTTTTATATCATAATAAAGGATTATATTTCAAGAAACTATAGTTTACAACAATACTTCCACCAAAACTAGGTTTACAACTATATTCTAAAAGGATCTTGAACTTAAGTCTTAAATAAGGTTGGGTCAAAGATTTATACCTTTATTGAGAGCTTAAGATGTGTTCTTGATGATGGTGAAGTCTTGGGAGAGCTTAGTATAGTTTTTGGAACCTAAAACAACCATTAAAATCAAGAAACAAAACAAAAGTTACTATTCATACTATTCACTATCATCTTTCTTGATTTTATTTCACCCATCAAACCTTGATAAAAAGAGCTCAAAGATTTATCTTACCTTAGTTTAGGTGGTATGAAGCTTGAGAATTAATGGGAGGATTTATCCATGGCTACAGCTTGGAGATTTGAAATTGGTTTCTTGGTTTTTCTTTGAAAAAGCCAAATGAAGAAGAAGAAGAAATGGGGAGAGAAAATTTTGTTACTTCTTGGTTGCTTCTTGCAATAATGTTTGTGATAGCTTGTAGTTGATTGTTATTCCTTAGTATATATCCTAGGATTTGATCTTGGTTGCCAAATCTTGAGACAAAACTAGCTAGCCTTTGTAGTTTACAAGCTAAGCTGCTTAGTTTAGCTCTTTAGCTTACTATTTGCTAGCCCTTGGTTGATCATCCTATGCCTTAACTTACTATTTTATAAAGTAACCATGGTTATTTTTCTACCATGGTTAGTTAGTGCGTTACGTTTATTTAATCGTTTACGCGTTCGCTCGGTCGCTTAAACGTTTTCGTAATACTTTCTCGTAAATGGTCCGCGACGTATTTCCTTTCATATTTATTCCTTATGTTTTGAATTACCATACTTGGATATAAATCCATAGGGTTTTAAATTTGTAACTATATTGTGATTCCCGTAATCCTCAATGATTCGTAAATATGGTCGTTTTTCAAAGTTTATTTTCTTCGAAAATTAATAGTGTTTACATACACTCATTTGGTACGTATAATCATAATATCAACTCCGAAACTCATTTTCTCATACACTACATAGTGTGGCCTAAAAAGTTTTTCCCGTCCGTCAGGGTTACTATTCATTAAACGTTTTTACAAAGTCTAAAAAATTTGAGTTATTACAGTCTTCCCCTCTAACAAGGATTCCGTCCCGGAATCAATCAGAAAATAAGTGGGGATATCTAATGGACACGTGGAACACGTTGTGCACTTGTTACAGATTAGGAGGCAAGGCGAGCTCGTAAGCTAGAGGTCCTATTCCCTAAAAATTTCAAAGGGTCCTATGAATCTGGGACTCAGCTTCCCTTTCTTCTCAAATCTCATCACTCCTTTCCATGGAGATACCTTCAACTGCACTGAATCTCCTACTTCATATTCCCTATCCTTCCTTGTCTGGTCGGCGTACTTCTTTTTTCTGTCCTGAGCTTCTACCAGTCTTTTCCTGATGAGTCCCATCATCTCCCTGGCATGTTGGACTAACTCTGGTCCTACTATCTTGTGTTCTCCAACTTCATCAAAACAAAGGGGAGAGCAACATCTCCTTCCCTAAAGAGCTTCATACAGAGGCATTTCTATGCTAGCGTGATGGCTGTTGTTGTAAGCAAATTCGATCAGGGGTAAGTGGTCATTCCAATTTCCTTTAAAAACGATGGCACACACTCGTAGCGTATCTTCTAGGGTCTGAATAGTCCTTTCGCTTTGTCCATCAGTCTGGGGGTGGTAAGCGGTACTCATGTTTAGTCTGGTGCCTACGCATTCCAGGAAACTTCTCCAAAATCGGGAATTAAACCTTGGGTTTCGATCTGGCACTATGGCAACAGGAACGCCGTGTCTCACTACAATTTCCTTTAAGTAGATATCCATTAGCTTGTCTACGGTGTACCTTTCGTTGATTGGTAGAAAGTGTGCAGACTTGGTCAGTCTATCTATGACAACCCATATGGCGTCATGATTGGTCTTTGTTCTTGGTAGGCCTGTCACAAAATCCATGGCTATATGCTCCCATTTCCATTCCGGAATTTCAAGGGGCCGTAATAGTCCACTAGGTCGCTGATGTTCAGCCTTCACTCTCTGGCATGTCAAGCACTTGCTGACCCACTCTGCTACTTCTCTCTTCATGTTAGGCCACCAATAATATTCCTTAAGGTCACGGTACATCTTCGTACTTCCTGGGTGGATTGAATATTTGGAGCTGTGCCCTTCGTGCAACAGCTCGTCCTTTAACTCTTGCACATTTGGAATCCAAATTCGGGACGCATGCCTCATGATCCCTTTCTCGTCCTTCTCACATCTCACTTCCTCACGGGTCATGTTCTTCTTTCTTCACTCATCTTCTTTTCCTGACATACTCGTATCTTTTCAGTCAGTTCCGGCACTAGCTTAATCTCAAATATCCTGTTGTTCCTTTACCGGTCATTCTCACGTCAATTTCCAATTTCTCAAATTCTTTAATTAATTCCTCAGATGTCATTATCATTTTGAGTCTTTCCTTCCTACTAAGGGCGTCAGCCCCCACGTTGGCTTTACCCGGGTGATACAAAATTTCACAATCATAGTCCTTAATCAACTCTAACCACCTCTTCTGTCTCATGCTTAGTTCTTTCTGAGTGAAAATATATTTGGAGCTCTTGTGGTCTGTGTAAATCTCGTATTTCTCACCGTATAGGTAGTGTCTCCAAATTTTCAGGGCAAACACTATGGCTGCTAATTCCAGGTCGTGCGTTGGGTATCTGATCTCATATTCCTTCAATTGCTGAGAGGCATACACGATAACCTTTCCGTGCTGCATAAGCACACATCCTAGTCCTTTATGTGATGAGTCGCTGTATATCACAAACTCTCCCTTTTTATCGGGAAGAGCTAGGCACTGATGCTGACACCGGTCTCCTTTTCAGTTCCTGAAAGCTTTCCTCACATTTCTCTATCCATACATACTTTTCTATTTTCCGGGTAAGTCTAGTCAGTGGGTCGGCTATCTTTGCAAAGTCTTGTATGACTCTCCGATAATATCCTGCTAAACCCACAAAACTTCTAACCTCTGTTGGGGTAGTCGGTCTTTCCCAGTTGGACACCGCCTCTATCTTGGCGGGGTCAACTAAAACTCCCTTGCTACTCACCACATGTCCTAAGAACTGAACTTCCCTTAACCAAAACTCGCACTTTGAGAACTTGGCATATAATTTCTCATTCCTCAGGATTTCTAAGACTATCCTCAAATGTCTGCATGTTCTTGCTCTGTCTTTGAGTAGATTAGAATATCATCTATAAAAACTATCACACAGATATCTAGGTACGTTTTGAACACTCTGTTCATCAAATCCATAAAGGTTGCGGGTGCATTGGTTAGCCCAAACGACATGACTAAGAACTCATAGTGTCCATACCTAGTGCGAAAAGCAGCATTTGGTATATCCTCCAGTTTGATTTTCAACTGGTGATATCCTGTCCTCAAATCTATTTTGGAAAAGTGCACAGCTCCCTTGAGTTGGTCGAATAGGTCATCAATCCTAGGGAGAGGGTACCTATTCTTAATAGTCAGCTTATTCAATTCTCGATAGTCTATGCATAATCTCATACTGCTGTTCTTTTTCTTTACGAACAGTACTGGCACTCCCCATGGCGACACACTGGGTCTTATCATCCCATTATCTAATAATTCTTGCAGCTGAGAAGCTAATTCCTTCATCTCAACTGGGGCTAGCCTATATGGGGCCTTGAACACTGGTGTCGTTCCTGGTGCCAATTTCTATAGAAAATACTATTTCTCTGTTAGGTGGCAACCCTGGTAAGTTCTCTGGAAATACATTCTCGAATTCATTTACTATGGGTATGTCCTGTATGTTAGGAACTTCCTTCTTCGTATCCATCACATAAGCTAAATAGGCCTCGTTACCTTTCTTTAACAACCTTTTTTCCTATAGCATGGTCAGAAATTTCTGGGCCTTTCGTTGACCTCTAAACACTACTTCCTTTCCATTTTGCACTCTTATCTTTACCCTCTTCTGCTCACAATCTATTTGTGCTCCATTACTGGATAACCAATCCATTCCTAAAATTACATCAAATTCTCCTAACGCAAATGGGATTAGGTCAACTTCAAAGACTCTCCCTTCTAATTTCAACTTGCATTAACGCAAATGGGATTAGGTCAACTTCGAAGACTCTTCTAATTTCAAATTGCATTTAGTGTGTACTTGATTTACAGGAATTATTTCTTTGTTCGCTATTTCCACTTGTAATACCTCACGTAAGGGTACGGCGTTAAGTTTTAACCTTTTAGAAAATTCTCGAGATATAAATGACTTGGTTGCTCCAGAATCAAATAGGATATTTGCATGTTCGGAATTTAACAGAAGGGTGCCTGCTATCACGTCAGTGTTTCGGACAGCATCCTAAACGGTCATGTTGAAGGTCCTTGCAGCTGGGGGTCGGTTGGATGCAGCTCTGCTCATCGCTGAGGCTGGGGGATTCAATGTCGGGCAAACCTTTCTCATGTGTCCTACCTTCCCACATTGGAAACATGTCACATTGGGTCGGGTGTAGTTGTTGGCAAGGTGTCCGGTTTGGTCACACCTGTAGCATTTCAGAGGGGCTCTCGCCTGAGTACACACTCCAAGGTATCTTTTTCCACATGTTTGACATTCCGGTATTGGGGCACGGGGTTGGCTATGAAATATTGCCCTAGATTTTCCGTCGCCCTGGCCAACACTCTCACTTGGGGTCTTTCTAAATCCGGGGTCTCGCGCAGGTTAGGACACCACTCCCCTGACGAACCTGCTTGGAAGGCTCCTATTCCCGGTTCCTCCTCCTTAGCTTCCTATCTTTCTCTTCCTATTTTCCTTTTCCTTCAAACTTTGTTCACTGCCAGCTTCAACAATCGAGGCTTTTTGTACTAAGGTGGCATAATCTGTCAGCTCTAGTACTGCCACTCGGTTCTGAATCCACTATTTCAGACTAAGCTGAAACCTTCACGCTTTCTTCTCTTCGGTATTCACGAACTCGGGCACAAATCGTGATAGCTCAGTAAACTTGGCCTCATACTCTGCCACGGTTATCTTATCTTGTTTCAACTCCAGAAACTTAATCTCCATATGGGTTTTCATAAACCTAGGGAAATACTTGTCTAAGAATAGTTGGGTAAATCTATCCCATGGAATCACAGCATCAGTCTCTAGGTTTCGTTTGGACTCCCACCAGTAATTAGCTTCTCCTTTCAGCATGTAAGAAGCGAAAATGGTCTTGTGTCGTTCCTTCACACCTAGTGTCTCGAAGGACTTTCCAATCTCTTTGAGCCAGGCCCGTGCTTCAACGGGGTCGGCAGATCCTAGAAACTCTGGGGGTTTGAACGCCCTGAAGGCAGTGGCTGCAGTCTGTTGGGCAGCATACGGCTGTGGTGGAATAGGCTGTTGGTTCATATTTGCTCTTAAAAGTTCCATAAATTCATTCATGGGGTTCCCTCCCTGATGGGTATCCTCAGCCTCTTCTTCTACATATTCTTCCTCATCATATTCATTATAGTCTAGGTCCTCTTCACTTTCTTTATTCCCTACAGGGTCAGGTTCATTCCGTTGTTGGTTAAAAGATTCTGCGGGCTGTGCCCTAGTTCCTCTTCTACGGGGTGGCATTGTTCTGATAATGAGAATTTGTCAATATAGTTGCTATTATTTTACAATTAGATTAATTTATTCATATGTAAGCATGTTATTTATTATCTAGCATGTTTTTATCAATGCAATAATATGGAACTTAATTTCTTAATAACTGCTAGATATAAATACCATAGGGTCTCCCACTTATATCTGGGGAATAATACAACTAACCGAGTTCATACATGGCTTGATTATAATACATCATTACTTGTCATGAATACTAAAATGCAAATACATAAGCCGTGTACCCTGAAGGGCTAGGAACGCTATCTACTACTAGCTATCCTATCAAAATTGGTGACAAGTCACCCAACCTTCTTCAAGGTCCATAAATAGTCACTAGTCCCTCGGTCACTGTAACTGCGTGTGAGGTCACACACCCTCCTCATCATTCCTGCCAACATCAGCTCTGCGTCGACTACCAGGATGTATCCTCCAACCGTCGTCATCCTCATCCGAACCCGGGTACGGAGCTCGATCCCATCAATCTCTCTGCGGGCTATGGCTGAGGAAACAGCTCTGAAGTCCCCTGGGTATCCTAGTCTGATGGCTCTCTCTGCTGTCAGTGCCTGGCGTAACTCCACAATGCAGGCATATGCCGCAGTGATCTCTGCGTTAAGCTGAGCCACTATCCAGTCGTGTGCAGCTACATGTATGGTCTCCAGGGGTGGTAGAGGTGAGTCTGGGTCGCTAGAGGGTATGTCATAAGCCTCGTAGGTCTGCGCATCCATCCCATCCTCCTCGTCATCATCAGTATAGGACAAAGGACTCTATATCCCTGGGTGTGGTGTAGGAGAGCGATAGTCGGGAGAGGGTACATCTCTACATCCCTCCAGCCTAAGTCATCTCCCTGGGGCATCTCAACGTCGTCAGCTATGGGGACAGGAAGGTCAGTCTCCTCCTCCGGGGCATCCTCAGTAGGGTCATCATCTGAGTCATCAATAGGTGGGTCCTCCGGCTCGGGAGTAGGGTCACGCTCAGGGACTATAGCATCATCAACAGGGTCAACCTCCCTCATAGGCTCCACGGGACCTGACACAATAGGCAAGGTGTTACTAACTTAGAGTCGGAATTCTCTTGAGGGTTAAAACTGTCAAGACTACCCGTGTAGCCCGATGACGAACTCGACTAGAGCTCTAATTGATTATTTATTATTCTTATGTCTACGTATTTTATATCCTATCGTTTCCAAGATTTGATAACCTAAGGCTCTGATACAATTTCTGTGGCGCCCCAAAATTCGGGGTCAGGGATCTCGGAGGCCACGCCATCTCAATCACTATAAACCACATACCTCGCATCATAATATATAAATACTCACACTTTACGACCCCACACTTATCACACACACACTTACAAGTTATTGTCTTGAAAATGAACCATTCATTACTAGAGTAAATCAACCCACAAAGTGATAATTATTATAACCCAAAAGTAATTAAGTCTTACCGGGGAATAACCTTTAAGTAAGGCTAGTCCGTCGGCCAAATATACGTTTCTTATTTATTACCTTACATAAGTCATACTTATAAATAAGCTGAATTAAAAACAACTGAAAACCAATCCAGCTTATGCAGACTACCTGTGGTACCGCACGAAACAACCTACGGAACAGCTGGCCATTTCCTACCCGTTTCCTGGCTGTGAGTTTCATGGTAGGAATCTTGATTCACTGTTGTGTTGTGTCAATTTAAGAAAACAAGTGTGAGCTATAATTCTCAGCATAATAATGTACAGTATGAAAATGACTGTATGATAAACTCACGTAAAACATCATATATGATAATTATGTTTTATTCAAAAAATAGTTTTTCTAGGTGATACACACCTTCTTATAAAATCAATCCTTTAGTGGATTTTATTATCCTGCGAATACCTTAATAGTAAACCCAGCACCTAGGCTTGGCTTACGGTATTGCATCATAATTCCAATTAGAAGAATAGGACATTCGTTGGAGCCACCGCATACGATGATCAGTCGTACTATGATAATAGTAACCTTTTCTACTAGTAGAAGGACGACACCTTCGTATCTCGGTTATCACCCTTGCCGCATTCGGGCTACGTGTCCCATTTTTGGGTATACACATACTTCACAAGTTCCTGAGTACACAGAGTACCTTCGCCTGCGATACCTTTGGTAGTCCATCTAGCACATATAGTACCAGAGTCTACCCCTCCCTTGTCCTTTTTAAAAGAATTCTATCATATCTCGAGAACTCGAACCACATCGAAGTTCGCTCAAGCATTTTGCTTGTTGATAGGCACAATTTTACCTAATATATATATAGATATATATGTACTTCCGAAAGTTTTCGGAGGAAGTACTAAGAATCAACAAATAATTAAATAAGGGGGGAGTTTCTTTTGAAACTATATTCAAAATATTTAAAATAAGTCGAGATAATATTCTTCGACGATCTAAAATTATTCGAATGATTTTTCAAAAATCAGAAAGTATTTTAAATCAGGTTCTATGATTTTTAAATCATATATAAAACATTTAGTAAATAATAATTAATTAAATAATAATCAATAAATAATTAAACCTTGAAGGAGTTTACTTTTAAAAGAATATTTAAAATAATATTCCTCAACTAATTTATGTTTACGTAATTTAATAACCTTTAATGTTTAATCGGTTTTGAAATAAATAATCGTTGGAATATGCTTCTCCCATAATAAATGAGTAGGTATATAATATTTATTACTCGAACGATAAAATATAGTTGAGGGAATACGATCTTTGGAAATCGCTTTAATAAAAGTTCGAGGTGTTTAATGTTTCGTAAGTGGACATTGGGTCCCTTAATACGCAACTACTATGGACTTTTAATCGTCCCGTAATATCACCAGAATGATTCCCGGATTTTTATTTTGAAATCCCGACCGACTCTCGGTCTTATAATAATATGTCACGCTTATAGCGGAATTAAACATTTCACGATATATACTTATCGTACAACATCGCTACATTATACGAGAATTCAATTACTATGTATCATGGAAAGCATGGTATCTATGCAATGATAATAAAACAATCCTTTCACAATACAACAGTAAATGGAGTTGGGTTCGTAAACTTGCCTGGGTATTTTGAGGTGGAGGATGCTCTAGGTTCCGCTCGGAAATCTATAATCATAAACACAATTTATTTCGTTAGGTCTCGTTCTAATTTACGGCGACTCGCACTCATGCGCTACTTATTATGCACCCTCTCAAATCATTATTTTCACTTGAAATTTTTATGGAAGTTAGGAAACTCAATTTAATATTCTCTGTAAAAATTTAATGATTTATAGACATTTTTAAGTTGGTCCTTTTTATTTTCAAAGTTCGTAATTTGTAGCAGTTTTTGTCACGTAAATCTTTTTTAGTAAAACGGCCATAACTTTTGATCCGTAAATCGGAATCAAGCGATTCAAGCGCCTAGGCGATCCTTATAAAATTTTCTATCATAATAAAGGATTATATTTCAAGAAACTAAAGTTTACATCTTTGGTACTTTCTGCATAAACTTAAAGTTACATTTTGTTCGTTTTAGTGAGATTACAGTTACGATCGGAGTTTCGTTTAAGCCTTAAATCATTATACTACCACCAAAAATCAACATATAATCATCACCACACTAACTCCTCTCAAGAACATCATGTTCTTGATGCAAAAACAATTAACCTTAAATTTACTTAGCTAAACATCAAGATTATAACAATACTTCCATCAAAACTAGGTTTACAACTATATTCTAAAAGGATCTTGAACTTAAATCTTAAATAAGGTTGAGTCAAAGATTTATACCTTTCTTGATAGCTTGGGATATGTTCTTGATGATGGTGAAGTCTTGGGAGAGTTTAGTATGGTTTTTGGAACCTAAAACAACCATTAAAATCAAGAAACAAAACAAAAGTTATTATTCATACTATTCACTATCATCTTTCTTGATTTTATTTCACCCATCAAACCTTGATAAAAAAGAGCTCAAAGATTTATCTTACCTTAGTTTAGGTGGTATGAAGCTTGAGAATTAATGGGAGGATTTATCCATGGCTAGAGCTTGGAGATTTGAAATTGGTTTCTTGGTTTTTCTTTGAAAAAGCCGAATGAAGAAGAAGAAGAAATGGGGAGAAAAAATTTTGTTGCTTCTTGGTTGCTTCTTGCAATAATGTTTGTGATAGCTTGTAGTTGATTTTTATTCCTTAGAATATATCCTAGGATTTGATCTTGGTTGCCAAATCTTGAGACTAAACTAGCTAGCCTTTGTAGTTTACAAGCTAAGCTACTTGGTTTAGCTCTTTAGCTTACTATTTGCTAGCCCTTGGTTGATCATCCTATGCCTTAGCTTACTATTTGATAAAGTAACCATGGTTACTTTTCTAGCATGGTTAGTTAGTGCGTTACGTTTATTTAATCATTTACGCATTCGCTCGGTCGCTTAAATATTTTCGTAATACTTTCTCGTAAATGGTTCACGACGTAATTCCTTTCGTATTTATTCCTTATGTTTTGAATTATCATACTAGGATATAAATCCGTAGGGTTTTAAATTCGTAATTATATTGCGATTCCCGTAATCCTCGATGATTCGTAAATATGGTCATTTTTCAAAGTTTGTTTTCTTCGAAAACTAATAGCGTTTACAAACACTCATTTGGTACGTATAATCATAATATCAACTCCGAAACTCATTTTCTCATACACTACATAGTGTGGGCTAAAAAGTTTTCCCCGTCCGTTAGGGTTACTATCTACTATAACCATAGCATATTTCTTCTTTGCAATAGACATGACATTGACTGGACCAAATAGATCAACATGTAGTAGGTGATAAGGCTCAGGAATTGAGGATTCAGTTTTGCTCTTGAATGAAGATTTTCTTTGTTTTGCCTTTTGACATGAATTACAAAGGCCATCAGGAGCAAATTCTGATTTTGGCAGTCCTCTCACAAGATCTTTCTTTACTAGCTCATTTATCTTGTTGAAATTTAAATGAGAGAGTCTCTTGTGCCAATTCCAGCTTTCTTCAATTGACGCTCTACTCAACAGACAGATTGCAGAGCTATCAGAGTTTGTTGAAAGTCTGGCTTTATAAATGTTACCATTCCTGTAACCTTTCAGAACTACTTTGCCTGTAGAATTACTTACAACTTCACAGTGTTCTTCACAGAAATCCACATGATAACTTATGTCACAGATTTGACTCACACTTAGCAGATTGTGTTTAAGTCCTGAGACAAGAGCTACTGTTTCAATGATGACATTTCCAAGATTGATATTGCCATATCCCAGAGTTTTTCCCATGTTGCCATCTCCATAAAAAACTCCTGGGCCAGCTTTCTCCACAAAGTCTGATAGCAGGGCTTTATTTCCAGTCATATGTCCTGAACATCCACTGTCCAGAACTAGGATGTTTTTCCTGTTGCCCTGCAATCACAAAGACCACTATTGGTTAGTTTTAAGGACCCAGACTTGCTTGGATCCTTTGGTCTTTTTAAATTTGTTAGCATTTACAGCGGATTTAATTTCAGAGTTTATGCTAACATGTTATTTATCAGAATTTATATCAGACTTTGCATCAGACTTTACACTAGAAGGAATAATACTAACTTTCTTCAAAGAAGGTTTTATTTGATAATAATCATAATATAAACTATGATATTCCTTACAAGTATAAATGGAATGCCATAAACTACCACAATGAAAACAAGGATTTTGTGGTTTAAACCTAACAGACTGGCTCTTAACTCCTGATTTAGGAGGTAAAGAGTTTATATCTATATTTTTCCTGCAAAAAGAAGCAAGATGGTTAGAGTTTCCATAATTATAATATTTCTTTCTAGGAGTATTAGTAACAGGCATATAATTATTGCTTTTATTCACACCTTCCTTTCCATTCCTATTTTTCCTTGCTTCTTTTACCTTTTTCACATTTCTAATCTCTTTCAGCTTATACTTAAGCTACTTCTTAGTCATTAAGCCTATGTTAACTTCAACTGGTTTATCCTGTTTTAATTTGTCAGAAGTTGACTTTTCTTTGACTTCTGTCCTAGACTCTTTCATCTTTTCAGAATCAGACTTTACAGTTTTTGCTACAAACTTAACAGGATTTACCTTTGGCTTAGCAGTCTGTTTAACAACAGTTGGCTCAATTTTCACAGTTCCTTTCTCACTTTTATCATCTCCATACCCTAAGCCCACTTTCCAGTTTCCACTACTTAGTATATCCTGAGTTGTTATGCCAGAGTTAGTCCAAGTTCTGATGATCTCTCTTTCCTTTTCTAAATCAGTTTTTAGAGATTCATTCAATTTTAGTACTTCATCTCTAACATATAAAGCCTCATCTCTTTCTTTCTTAGTTTGATGAAGAAAAACTAACTCCTTTTCTAAATAGTCATTTCTGTTTTTAAAAGCAAGATTTTTAGATGTTAATCTTTCACATGTTAAAGTATGATCTCTATAACTAATGAACATGGTTTTAAGATATAATCTCAACTCAGTAATATCATCAGTATGAAAAGCATAAGTTGTTTGAGGTACCTTCAATTCAGCAGTTTCAGTACTGCTATCAGCATTTACCATCAAGGCATAGTTCACCTCATCTTCAGAATCTGAAGTGTCTGTCCAGCTTTTCTTCTTTGTGATAAGTGTCTTGCCTTTGTCACTTTTTCCTTTCTTGCATTCAGGAGATATGTGGCCTCTTTCACCACAATTGTAGCATTTGACATTTGAGTTATCTCCTCGGTCAGACTTTCCTCCTTTGCCTTCAGAGTTTCTGAATCCTTTCTTATCAGAACTTCCACCTTTCCTGAAAAACTTCTTGCCCTTTCTGAATTTCCTGTAGGCTATCTTTGTGATACCCTTCACCATAAGAGCACACAGTTGCATCATCTATGCATCAACATCCATTTCAGGTAAACTTTCAGTTTCTGAATCATCATCATCAGAATATGATGACTCTGAATCAGACTTTATGATGAGAGCCTTTCCTTTGCCTGTGACGCCCTCAATCTTGGGGTTAGGAAATGAGGACCCACACACCTTTAATCTACTAATTTAAATATGCATAAACCCCGATTAGCTACTAGCAGGATCAAACAGGATAAAGTATGAGACAAGATTACGACTACCAATCATAGAATATAACTTACAACCCAAAATAAAACCAAATATACATAGTCGATCCCGGCTTGGAACCGACAGATAACCCATTGTATCTTTACAACTCTTTGGCTAAGCGCTTGCTCACTTAAAAACTTTACTACCTGCTCTGGCAACCGGAAGCCCTCAACACGATAGGGACCACCAGGTACGCTCTTACGAGCAGTGCGCCTAAGCCTGGCCATCTTCTTGCTTAACTGTCATGGTTAGATTTAAACAAAACATATGAGTATAAACTCAGCAAGTAACTAAAAAGCAGTTCTATGATATAAAATCCACAATATACTTTACTGATCTCAGGGCATTCTACTTTATCAATTCTAGGTGGCAGATTTCTATCTTTTTAGGCTATGAAAGGGGTTATGAAGAAAACTTTGGGCTTTCAAGGAACAAGGGTCAAGGTAGGGTGGAAGCCGACATTCATCACAAATCATTAACATGATCACAAATGATCTTTCAAATGGAAAGCGACAATCATTTCATTATAAGGAATCAATTATATGATCAACATAATCAAATATCAGGGTTCACAAGCTATAAACGTCACAATATCACAATCAAATCTTTCCAAAACAATATAAACCTTTCTCATTTCTTACTAATTAAACCTAGTTTACGCCAAGATCAAGTCACAAAATCCAATTCCCTTTTTATTAGTACAAAAGTTGAACCAAAACCTCAACATGCAACCCTCAAATTTTGATTTCTCAAGCATCCAATCAACTACACTAGTCCAAATACTTTTAAAACAATCATAAAAATCCTTTTATCAATTAACACACTTAAATTTCAAAAGAAATACAAAACCCTTTTTGAACTTTTCAAGAAACCAAGATATGCAAAGGCTACATACAAGTCTTAAAGTGCATAAAGCTCACAAATCACATTATCTCAACTAGCACATCATTTTCTTAAAATCCCACCGGCTCTTCTTGGATCATGGTCGGTGGTAGTCGAACTTAAGAGTGCCCATAATGGGTCTCCTCTTGAGTTTTAAACCATAAAATCACTTTAAACTTCTCTTATGATCATATATCAAGAAATCACATTTCCTTGAACACAACCATGGAGATGGAACTATGAAACTTACATAAACACTTACATGCAAGTGGTGTTTGAGTAGTATATCGAAAATGAAGACTAAGGATGATAAAATCTTTGAATTTGGATGAGTTTTTGTTGTTGCATGCAAGAGAGAGAAGGGAGATGGAGAGAGAGCCGAGAGAGAGAAGAGTGATAGAGAGAGAAAGAAGTGCCACAGGAAGAGAAGAAAAGAAAAGGGGGAAAGAAATGAGTTATATATAATAGGGGGCAGGGGTAGTTTAGTAAATTACTAATCCCCTTTTGATTTGATTACCTTTCTCTTTTTACTCCAATAAAATAAAAATTGAATATTAAATATATCTCTCTCAGAGTGTTGAAAATTATTGTGAATGACAATTTTAAGACGTAGATATAGAAATTAGCTTTCCAACCATTACTCACAATAAACTTTTGAGCGTACAGTTGATTTTATATGATTTTTACAAGTTCACGCTAAAAATAACATTTTAACACATAAAAATCATTTTAAAACGCAACGGTCATAAAATAAATCCGTCTATCATTTTTAGAAAGTCTCTAGGACTATTTCGAAGATAAAAAAATAAATTCCATGCCTTTACCTTACTCAGATAATTTTATAAAAATGTGCAAAGGTTAAATAAACATTATTTAAATCAAATAATTCCCTTAAATCCGTAAAAATATTAACAGATCACGTAATCACGCATAGAGACAAGCAAGCACATATACTCACACATCACAACTCATGTCTGATCATAAAAATTTTCCCTTTTTATTAATATTCCTCTTTACGTGTACCGGGTCACATTCTGCCTGACGGCCCGACGCTCAGCGTTTCAATTACGCTTCACAATTACCTTTACCAACCGACACGTCACTAGAACACAATACTTTACTCAAACATTTAATTCACATAATAACACATATTTCACATTTTAAATACTTTAATCCCTTTTTAGGACAGGTTCCATTCTACCTGACGGCCCGACAACACAACTTAACTCCTAAGCTGACTCTTTAAATTGGAACGCTTCTATTTACGCTCCCAGATACTAATATACAATAAAGACAATTAATCATCACTTAATCACATAATTTATACTCACGGCACATAAATCACACTTTATTCACTTAATTACGTCATAAAATTCGCAGTCGTCACATTGCCCCTCTTTGAGGCAACCACTTTAGGAGATTCCTCCTCAGTTTTAAGAGCAACTGTCCTTGACTTTCTTCCATACCTCTTGCTCCTTTGATCCATCTCAAGTTCATAAGTCTTGAGCATGCCATAAATTTCATCAAGAGTAGTTTCAGTAAGGTCATAGTTGTCTCTTATGGTAGTAGACTTCAAATCCCAATTTTCAGGAAGAGCTAAAAGGAATTTTAGATTTGAATCTTCAAGATCATATTCCTTGTCCACCAGTGACAGATCATTCAAGAGTTTGACAAACCTGTCATATAAGTCAGTTAATGACTCATCAGCTTTTGAGTCAAAGTGCTCATACTCTTGAGTGAGTATAGTCCTCCTGTTCTTTTTGATTGCATCAGTTCCCTGGTATCTTGTCTCCAAAGCATCCCATATCTCATTTGTAGTCTTGCATCCAATTACCCTGTTTAACATGACATTATCAATGGCACTATGCAACAAATGCCTTACCCTTACATCCTTGGCAATATATGAGATGTCTTCAGCTGTGTAATCACCTTTCTCCTTTGGTATGGACTTTGCTGGTTGATCATCAACTGCAACAGAGAGCTTGGTAGGCTTATATGGTCCTTCATTAATTCTGTCAAGGTATTCTGGATCTGTAGCTTCCAGAAACATAGCCATCTTTACTTTCCATATGGGATACTCAGAAGTTCTCAGTATGGGAACCCTAATAGTCTTATATCGACTGTGGGTTTGAGTGTTTTGAGTTTCTTGAGTTTTGGTGGGCTTAGTTGAAGTTTGTGTTTCTTCAGACATGATTGTTTGGATCTTTACTGTATGTGTGTTAACAGAAAAGCTCTGATACCACTTGTTAGGTCACACAACACTGTAGAAGGGGGTTGAATACAGTGTTTATACAATCAAATCGATTTGAACACAAGTATTTAACAAAGATCAAGTATATTCAATAAACTTTGTTTCAATATGAACTGTTGTTCTCTCTCAGTGATGAAAAAATATCACTAAGAGCTGCTAGGTCACAATGTATAATCTTCTCGATAATGATAACACGTATAGTGTAAACCCTAAGCTGTGTTTATATAGTATACAGTTACAAGAGATATTCTAATTGATATGGAATATAATTTTATCTCCTAAAATATATCAATTAGATATCTTCTACAAGTCCTCTACTCCTCTAACTCTTCATGCATATCTTCTTTTATTTTAGTCCAGATCTTCTCCTGTAAATCAGCCGCATTCCTTATCTAAAAGTCTTCCCGCACTTAAATACTGATATGTATCTTCTGACACCTTAAGTTCTGATATTAAGTTCTGATTTCAGTAAGTTCTGATTTCAGTAAGTCCTGATATGTCCTGTTGTTAAGTTCTGAAAACTAAACACAAATCATATTAGACATGCATCTCAAATATATCTAACAAACCCATAATTCTTCTAGAAGCGCCTGGACAACGAATCTTTAAAAGCTCTGAGTTATAATATATGAACATGTTAGGTCACACACACTGTAGAGGGGGTGAATACAGTGTAAAGTACAATCAAATCGAACTCTAAAAACTCAAGTAACAGAAAACAAACTTTATTGAAACAATAAACTCTGTTGCAGTATGGAACTGTTACCTCTCAGTGATGAATAAATATCACGAGAGCTGCTAGGGTTACAATGAATAATCTTCTCAAATATGATAACACTTATAGTGTAAACCCTATGTCTGTGTTTATATACTACACAATTACAAGATAATCGCTAATTGATATAAAATATAATTCTGCTTCTTAAAATATATCAATCAGATATCTTTTCTTCCAAGTATTCTATTCTTCATAGAATTCCTTCTTCATGCATATCTCTTCTTATGTTTATCTCGAGCTTCTTTCCTTTAATCAGCTATTGTCCTTATCTGAACATCATTCAGCACTTAAGTTCTGATATCCATCTTCTGAAGATTATCTCCTGATAATATAAGTACTGATATCCTTAAGTCCTGACTTCCAGTAAGTACTGATTTATCCTGTTTAAGTAAGATCTGAAAACTAAACATAAATCATATTAGCCATGATATTATCAAATATATCTAACAATCTCCCCCAACTTGTAAATTAGCATAATATACAAGTTTAATAGATATTTGATGATGTCAAAAACATTAAGTACAAATGCATGAGAATTAGACTAGATAACTACAACTTACAGTCCTTAAAGCTTTACCAATATTTAACTTCTGATAACAGCTTTAGTCTGTACAAATATTAGAATTTAATTAGTTATAGATCTTGACTTGGCTTCATCTTCTGATCTCTCTGATGTCAGGAGTTGTTCTGAGATAGTTCTTCAACAAACATCTCTCAGCATATCTAAGTTCATCAATCATCCTCCTTTTAGCATCTTTAAGCTCTGCAGTATCTTCACCAATTTGAAAGATTGCAGCCCTGAGATCATTAATCTTGGCATTTCTTATATCCTGATCCAGTCTGATCAAATATGCCTTATCAGACTCAAGATTGAATTCCACAGCCCTGTAACCCAGAAAGGTAGTTATAATTTTAGCAGTGTTGGGCTTCATTTCAACTATATCACCCTTGTGATCTCTGTACTTTGGAACATACGTGCTGTCAAAATTAACAGAATAAAGTCTTTTCTGTCTCTGAATCTGATCCTTCAAATAGTTTGCAGCACTTCCTGTCAATCTATCATCCACTTGAAGTAAGAATAATACATGCTCCAATTCTTCAAAATATTTCAATGGAACGGCGTTTTTCCTTATATGATAAACCCTACCATCTGTCATGAAGTACAACAAGATGTGTTCTTTCAAGTAGGTATGGTAAACCATTTGTACAGATTCCAGTTGATTCAATCTCTCAGGAGTTGCTCCAATGCCTGGTTCACTCAAGGAAGTTGGATCATTGGTAGTGTTCTGTATTCTTCTTTCATCAGCACTTCACAATCCAGTTTTATCTCTTGCTTCCTTTCCAGTAACTACTCTTGCTTCAAAACCACTTGCAGCAGTCTTCAAAGGTTGAGTCTGTTTTGCTTTAGTGAATCCTGGTAGGAGTTTCTTTGATCTATCTTCTGATATCAAGTTAACTTGAGCTGTGTCAGAGGTTACTTGCTTCTTCAAAATATCAGAACTTACAGTCTCTTGACTCTGAACAACTTGAGCCATGTCAGAGGTTGTTTTAAAAACTTTTCTTGAAGTCAGAGCAAGATCATCCTTTTCATCAGTGATTTCTTCATTCTCAGGAGGCACATAAACCTTGATAGGTTCACCAACCTTTTCTTTACCCTTGGATCTTGGATCTATCTGCGGTTGTGATTTAACCAATGTTGCTTCAGTATTTGTCCTTTCATTTATCACAATGCCTTTGAGTTTTGGAAGTGTCTTTTCACCAGAAGCTTCAGATTTAGATGTGACTTTCTCTGATTTAAGTCTGGCTTCTTCTTCCATTAAACTCTCCAAGTCCATTCCTGGATTTTCCTGAAGAAATAACTGTCTTGACATTTCTTCATCAAGATCTAAAAGTTCATCAGAACTTTTCTTTTTACCAGTAGCAGAACTAATTCTTTTCCCAGTATTAGAACTTGTCCTCTGACTTGTGATTTCAGCTTTTCTTGATGAGAAACCTCTACCTCGACTATGACCTCTACCCATTCCAGAGTTTCCTTGATTATCCCTTTCATCATCCTTCCCTTTCAGTGTCTTATCAGTCTTGCATTTGGACTTAACTACTTTCTCCCCCTTTTTGGCATCAGCAGGTAATAAAAGAGAGACAAGCAATTCCACTGAGGCTTGGATTTCATTAAGTTGAGATTGCTGAGAAGCTTGATTTTTCAAAATATCATCAATTTGAGATTGTTGAGTCTCTTGAGTCTTCTCAATATAAGCAATCCTGTCAAAGGTAGGTTGGAAGAACTTTTTCTTATCAATCTTTTGAATTTGTTCCTGTTTGATGAATTCTTCCTGAATCTTGTGTAGCTCTACATGAGTAGTAGAATGAAGACCTTGTAGATGTTTAGTACTCAATACAGTGACTCTAAGCTGTGTTTTGAAATCATCAGTATTTAACATCTCATCAGCTTTTGTCAATTGCTCAGCCAGATTCTTTGCAGATGGAACACAAGTAATTGAGTTCCATTCCTTAGTCCACTCCTGTCCTGCAGGAGTTTCACTCTAAGGAACTGGTGCTACTCTTGTAACAAACTTCTTAACAAGTTCAGATTTAAGAACTGTTTGTTGAGGGGCATGTCCTGAAGGACCTGCTTCATCAGCATCTGCATTTGGAGCAGCATCACCAGTATCTCCAGCATTTGCAGCATCAGAACTTACAGAATCAGTATCTTCTGATAAAACAACAGTGTGAGTAGCAATGGAGGCTTCAGCATCCTCTAATTGCTGATCTGGTTCCAAGTTCTGATCAACAGCCATATCCTGAGGCTCACCTATATTCTGATCATCAGCATCTAGATGCAGAGAAAGTGTAGTAGATAATTCTGGAGTTTGAGCAGCATCAGGAACAGGTGTTGTTGATGGATTAGTCGATATTGGAGCTTCTAAGAAAATTACTTCAGGCACAACCAAGGTCTGGATATCTATATCAGCACTTGTGCCTGTATTAACAGGAGATACAGTCTTAGGAGACACAGATGGTGTGTTGGCATTTTCAGTAACAGCTTCCTGAGTTGGAGTTGATGGAGAAACAATGGCCTTAGCAGATTCTGGTTCTTGTGAGATCAAAAATTCCTGATCTCCTTCCTTAGCTGCTGCTTCCTCATCATCTGAAATTGGCCTTTTTTCCCTCTGTTTCTTGTATCTCTTTGAAGATATGGATTCCTTGGGAGTTTCAGCAACAGTCATTCTTCTAAGCCTTTTGAGAAGCTTAGATCCCCCAATTCCAGAATCCTTCTGAGAAGTCACTTTCTCAGCTTCTTTGACAATAGGTTCTGATATAGAAACCTGTTCCTTACTGTCTGACTCATCTCTCAAAGCAATCCTCCTTCTCTTTTGAGGTGTTTGAGGAACAATCTTTGTCCTCTTCGGCTTGGAAGATGAAGGCTTCACAGTAGGTTCTGAGGATGAAGATTGAACTTTTTGTGAAGTGGTGAGATATGATTTGAGATATTTCCTGAGGGTTGGTTGAGTAGTATGAGTGGTATGCTCAGATGGTTGTTGTGGTGTTTGGGAGGTGATTGTTGGTTGAACATCAGGATAAACAGATCTATAGGATTCAGGATTAGCATTTACTAAGATCTATTTTACAGACTGAGGAATCTGTAAAGGTCTAACCACTTGTTTTTTAGTGTCAGCATTTACCAGGTCATTAAAGTAACGTTTTGCAACTTTGAAAGGTGGAGTTAAGGTACTGGCTAGTCGAGGTTCATCAGTACAAAAAGTATATATAAGTTGACAGAATCTAGCAAAGTAGACAACATTCCTATCTTCTGTCATCCTATCCCCAATAAAACCTATTACAACAGTTGCAAAATCAAAATGAGTTTGGTTAATGATGGCATACCCGATGTGCTGACTCATTATAGGGATGGCATCAAAATTTGAACACTTGTTCCCAAAAGCTTTAGTGATGCAGTCGAAGAAGAAGCTCCATTCCCTCATGATATGAGCCCGTTTCAACTGCCCAAGCTTGACCAAACTCTGCTCATACCCCAAACTGGCCATTAACTCCTGAAGAGCTGATTCCTCTGGAGTTGAAAAAGTACATCCTTCTGGTAGATGTAGTGCCTTGCGTATTGTACCAGGAGTGACTGCATATGGAGAATCACCCACTTCGAAAACAATACTAGGAGTACCATTTTGACCACCATTATCAAAGTTTCCAGTCCTCCAGAATGTCAGAACTTGTTGGCTTGAGAAGACTGAAGGTTGGGTCAATGCATACCCGATTTCACTATGTGCAAGAAGATCTTGCATAAAATGCAATTCAGACGGAGCTTCAGCATTATCAAGAATTACAACATAGTTGTTTGGAACAAATTTAGCTCCATCAATGATTAAATCCTTAGGTGCCATGAAATTAATCGAGATTTATAAGTGCCTGTTAGGTGTTTGATAGAATGTCTATATAAAAAAAACAAAACCAACGTTAGAAAAAGAAATAGAGAGAAAAAGTATAAAAGTGAATAAAAGATTAGAAAATCCTCTCTCTGTCTTACTTATACTTTTGAAAAAAAAAATGTAACCGTTGGACACCTGTTAGACATGCAGTAATAACGAATAGTTAATGGGCACGGGAAAACAGTAATCATTACTTACCCACTGGCAGTTTTTCAAGGAAAAACCGTTCCACTTACCCAGTTATTCCATTAAACAAGGTAAATCAGTTTTAATTCAGAATTGAAACTGTTCCCACTTATTCAAATGTTTTTTTTTACTATAACACCAATATTCTGGAAAAAAAAATTCGAGTGAAAATTACCAAAATAAATCAGATGAGCAAGTACTGATAAAGTAAAATCAGAACTTAATTTAAAACAAAATTTATATGTTCAACAGAATATGAATATTTATCAGGATTTATCAATGCAATACAGAATATCTCAGAGACAAGATCTTGAAAAAAAAAATAAATTTCATTAATATATCAAGAGAATACATTCATGAAATTTAAATTACATCAGAACTTTTACAAGATTGTCCTAAGCTGCTAAACCTAACGTCAACAGCCTTTGTTCTAGCTCAAGATGCAGGGCAAGGCTGATGATGAAGAAAAACAGGAAGAAGAAAATAAATCATTTCTTCTTCCTACTCTCGACAAACAGAATAACGAGTCGTATGATTCGCTCTTGCTGGCGGAGAGCTTTCAGCCTTTCCTCCTCCAATCGCTCCAGATGGCGATGGTAGTCCATGTAGAAGAACAGGAGGTGGGTGAGTACCTCATGGGGAACTGAGTCCCATATCTCATCAGGAATGGCAGTGACGTGCCATTCCTGCTGCCAATCGGCACAACTCAGCTCCATGTTGAATGTTTCATAGTTCAAAAACATATTGTAATTGACCATGGTGTTTTTTATATAACGATTATGAAGGTGAGTTTGTAATAAAAGATTTGATGGGAAGGCTGATGTGAAGTGGTTGTTTATATAGGTAAGAGAATGCCAGGAGACGCAAAGAAATTTAATGCTGACAGGTAGAATTAATTCTACCTCGTCTCCCCAGACTTGGAAAAAGAAAAACAGTCATTGGAAAGGTAAAACATGGTTTAATGCGCACAAGTAGCAAGTAAAAATTGACTGTGCATGTACGAGTATCACTATCCCTAAATATAGTGACTGTTAATCTTCCACTTCAACATATTCTGGTTTAAACTGAGACTGTTTGCAAATTTTATCCACAAATAAGTCAAGTAGAGAATCAGAATTTAATATCAGAACTTTAGACTTATATCAGAACTTAACAGTCATCATAACATAATTTCTTAACTTGATAAATGATTGCCTATCTTAGTAAGTCCTCACACAAGTTCTGATATAGGTTCTTCAGAACTTAATCATCAGAACGTGCAATCAGAACTTGTCCTCAGAATTTGTGCAATGTGACACAATAACTGTTCATCCAAAATAACATAGATCACCACAGTAATGTTCATCATTTATATGGAGTGTTTAGTGTGTGCATTAAGCTAAATATCAGAAAAAGAGAAAAGTCTGATTCACTTCAGTACATCTTAGAAATAAGGCATAACTAAAACTTTACTAAAAACCTGTCATTATTCTGAAACCTACTATTGAATGAATTCATGCTTGAGTCCACCTCAACTATATTGTGCTAATTTTGTGCATCTTTTTAAATTCCATTTTACAGTGGCTTCTCAGTGTAAGTGAGTCACGACTGCTTATCAGAATTTATACTATTATCAGAGTATTTTTCCAGTAATCATAGAGTGTGAAAAGTCACCAAGAAAATATTTTATTTGCTTTTCTGATGCATATTACTTAATACCATCAATGCACTTGGGTCTTCCCTTCCACATTTTTTTACTCTAGATCTCAAAGGAGTACTTGATTTTTAATCCTTGTTTCTTTTTCTATTTCTTTTGATAAGTGAGGTTTATCAGCACTTAGTACATCCAACAGATTTATTAGCATCAGAACTTAACAGATGAGTAGCATTATTCTAGTTTGTGACTTAATAATAAGATAGACAAAGTAAATTCAACTAAGCTCAATATCAGAATTTGCTTGTGTCAATAGATTTCCACATAAATAATTACTTCTAACATGGGATCATTAGTATATTGAAGATTACTAGGTCAGCATCTAGCACAAGTATCCTCATAGGATTGAGTAATTATATTAACAGACATATCACAATCAGAGTTTAGAAACTTACATCAGACAACAGTCAGTACTTTAGCAAATTTTCAATTAAGCACAGAATACACAAAGAGAGTAATTTCTGTAAATACTAATCATAAGGTCCGATGCATCAGAACAAAACTAAGCAGATTTAGAAAAAGAACCTGAAACCATTCCAAGTTCATTTACCAATCTTGTAAAGGTAGCTTCACACAGTGATTTTGTGAAGATATCTGCTAGTTGTTGATCTGTTGGAACAAAGTGCAATTCCACTGTACCTTCATCCACATATTCCCTGATGAAGTGGTACCTGATGCTGATGTGTTTTGTCATAGAGTGTTGAACTGGATTACCTGTCATAGCAATAACACTTTGATTATCACAGTAAAAAGGGATTTTGAAATATGTTAACCCATAATCCAGTAACTAATTCTTCATCCAAAGAATCTGTGCACAACAGCTTCCTGCATCAATATACTCTGCTTCTGCAGTTGATGTGGAAATTGACTTTTGTTTCTTGCTAAACCAAGAAACCAATCTGCCTCCAAGAAATTGGCAGCTTCCACTTGTGCTTTTCCTGTCAATTTTGCAACCTGCAAAATCTGCATCTGAGTAACCTATTAGTTTAAAATCTGATTCTCTGGCATACCACAATCCCAGATCAGCTGTTCCCTTAAGATACTTGAATATTCTTTTTACAGCTGTTAAGTGAGGTTCTCTAGGATCTGCTTGAAATCTTGCACAAAGACAGGTAGCATACATGATATCAGGTCTACTAGCAGTTAGATAGAGTAGAGAGCCAATCATACCTCTGTAATCAGTAATATCTACTGATTTACCAGTGTCCTTGTCCAGTTTTGTTGCAGTGGCCATGGGAGTGGATGCACTTGAACAATCTTGCAATCCTAATTTCTTCAGCAAGTTTCTGGTGTACTTAGTTTGACAAATAAAAGTGCCTTCTTCATTCTGCTTAACTTGAAGGCCCGGAAAATAGCTAAGTTCCCCCATCATACTCATCTGATACCTTGACTGCATCAGTTTGGCAAACTTTTTGCAAAGTCTGTCATTTGTAGATCTAAAAATGATATCATCAACATAAATCTGGACCAGAAGTAAGTCCTTTCCATGGTTGAGGTAGAACAGTGTTTTGTCTATTGTTCCTCTGTTAAATCCACTTTCTAGAAGAAACTGAGCTAAAGTCTCATACCATGCTCTAGGAGCTTGCTTAAGTCCATAAAGTGCTTTATCTAGCCTGTAGACATAATCTGGATATTTGGAATCTACAAAGCCTGGAGGTTGTTCGACATATACTTCCTCCTCCAATTCTCCATTGAGAAAAGCACTTTTCACATCCATTTGAAAGACAGTAAACTTTTTGTGAGCAGCATAAGCCAAAAATATCCTTATGGCTTCTAACCTAGCAACTGGTGCAAATGTTTCATCATAATCAATTCCCTCATTTTGAGAATATCCTTTTGCAACCAGCCTTGCCTTATTCCTTGTAATTATGCCATCACTGTCAGTTTTGTTTCTGAATACCCACTTTGTACCAACAACAGATCTATTCTTTGGTCTTGGCACTAGGGTCCAGACTTTGTTTCTTTCAAATTCATTTAGCTCTTCCTGCATTGCTTGCACCCAATCAGCATCTTGAAGAGCTTCTTCCACTTTCTTTGGCTCAGTCTGAGAGAGAAAAGAATTGTAAAGACATTCGTTTGAAGTACCTGTTCTAGTTCTGACACCTGCATCAGGATTTCCAATTATCAAATCAGGTGTATGTGATTTAGTCCACTTCCTTGTAGATGGAAGGTTTTCTCTAGAACTGGATGCTCCCCCATGATCCATGTTGTCTTCATTTTCATTTTCTGATGCTCCCCCTGAAACTATGCTCTCTGAGTTGGATTCTTCAGAATTTAGATTTTCAGAACTATCGGAACCTGGCTTATCAGAACTTGACGGATCAGAACTTGAAGAGCCAGATGTAAGTTCTGATACTTCTTGAGATGTGGTAAGATCTTTAGTATGCTCCCCCTGCATAGGTGCATCTTTCTTTGGCTAGTCACCACAGTTTCAATAACATCAGAGTTTAATCCATCAGAGTTTACAGTATCAGGACTTAGACTGTCAGGATTTTCAGTATCAGAATTTGAGTCTACATTTTCAAATCTCAGCTGATCATGATCAAATAAAATCTTCAAGTCCAGTCATCTTCTTGTCATCAAAAGAGACATTGATAGATTCCATGACCAGTCTTGTTCTCAGATTATAGACTCTGAAGGCTTTTGTGGAAAGTGGATATCAAACAAAGATTCCTTCATCAGCTTTTAGATCAAATTTGGATAGCTGTTCAAGATGAGTCTTGAGAACAAAACACTTGCATCCAAATACATGAAAATACTTCAGATTTGGCTTCTTTTTCTTCACCATCTCATATGGTGTCTTTCCTTGCTTGTTAATGAGTGTTGCATTTTGAGTAAAACAAGCAGTCTGCACAGCTTCAGCCCAGAAATAGGTTGGAAGCTTTGCTTCTTCAAGCATTATACATGCAGCTTCAATGAGAGTTATATTCTTTCTTTCAACAACTCCATTTTGCTGTGGAGTTTCAGGAGCAGAGAATTCCTGCTTAATTCCATGGTTTTTGCAGAACTCTACCATAATCAAATTCTTGAACTCAGTGCCATTATCACTCCTTATGGTTTTCACAGAGTCTTTGACCAATTTATCCAGTTGTTTGACATGATCAATCAAGATAGATGCAGTTTCACTTTTTGTGTGCAAGAAATACACCCATGTGTATCTAGTGAACTCATCTACTATGACCAAGGCATATTTCTTCTTTGCAATAGACATGACATTCACTAGACCAAATAGATCAACATGTAGTAGATGATAAGGCTCAAGAATTGATGATTCGGTCTTGCTCTTGAATGAAGATTTTCTTTGTTTGGCCTTCTGACAAGAATCACAAAGTCCATCAGGAGCAAATACTGATTTTGGCAGTCCTCTCACAAGATCTTTCTTGACTAGTTCATTTATATTATTGAAATTTAAATGAGAGAGTTTCTTGTGCCAATTCCAGCTTTCTTCAATTGATGCTCTACTCATCAGACAGATTGCAGAACCATCAGTACTTGTTGAAAGCTTAGCTTCATAAATATTACCACGCCTGTATCCTTTTAGAACAACTTTTCCTTTAGATTTACTCACAACTTCACAGTGTTCTTCAAAGAAATCAACATGATAACCTCTGTCACAGATTTGACTTATACTCAGCAGATTGTGTTTAAGTCCTGAGACTAGAGCTACTTCTTTAATGATGACATTCCCAAGTTTGATATTGCCATATCCCAATGTTTTTCCAATGTTGTCATCTCCATAAGAAACACTTGGGCCAGCTTTCTCCACAAAGTCTGATAGCAGAGCTTTATTTCCAGTCATATGTCCTGAACATCCACTGTCCAGAACTAGGATATTTTTCCTGTTGCCCTGCAATCACAAAGACTACTAATGATTAGTTTTAAGGACCTAGACTTGCTTGGATCCTTTGGCCTTATTAAGTTTGTTAACATTTGCAGCAGATTTAGCATCAAAGTTTATGTTAACATTTTTCTTATCAGAATGTATAGTATTAGACTTTGTATCAGAATTTACACTAGAAGGAACAATGGAAACTTTCTTTAAAGAATGTTTTATTTGATAATAATCATAGTACAGACTATGATATTCCTTACAAGTATAAATGGAATGCCATAAACTACCACAATGAAAACAAGGATTTTGTGGCTTATATCTAACAGACTGACTCTTAACTCCTGACTTTGAAGGTAAGGAGTTTATGTTTTCTTATTCTTCCTGCAAAAAGAAGCCAGATGGTTAGAACTACCACAGTTATGACACGTTTTCCTAGGAGCTTCAGGAACAGGCTTATAATCATTGCTTTTATTCACACCTTCCTTTCCATTCCTATTTTTCTTAGGTGATTTTACCTTGTTTGCATTCTTGACATCTTTCAGCTTATACTTAAGCTGCTTCTTAGTCATTAAGCCTATGTTTACTTCAACTATCTTTTCCTGTTTTAGTTTGTCAGAAGTTAATCCCTCTTTAACTTCTGATTTCTCATTATCAGACTTTACAGTTACAAACTTAACAGGTTTTAACTTTGGCTTTTGCTTAACAACAGGCTTAATTTCTATAGTTCCTTTATCATTCTTATCCTCTCCATAACCTAAGCCCTCTTTCCAATTCTCACTACTTAGCAAATTTTGAGTTGTTCTGCCAGAGTTAGTCCAAGTCCTGATAATCTCTCTTTCCTTTTCTAACTCAGTTTTTAGAGATTCATTCATTTTTAGCACTTCATCCCTAACATAAAAAGCATCATCTCTATCCTTCTGAGTTTGATGAACATAACTAACTCTTTTTCTAAGAAATCATTTCTTTTTTTAAAAGCAAGATTTTCAGAAGTTAATCTTTCACATGTTAAAGTTTGATCTCTATAACTAACAAACATGGTTTTAAGATATCTTCTCAACTCATTAATATCATCAGTATGAAAAGCATAAGTAGTCTGAGGTACCTTTGTTTCAGCAGCTTCAGAACTGCTCTCATCACTTTCTTTATCAGCATTTGCCATCAAAGCATAGTTCTCCTCACTTTCAAAGTCTGAGGTGTCTGTCCAGCTTTTCTTCTTTGTGATAAGAGCCTTGCCTTTGTCACCCTTCACTTTCTTGCAATCAGGAGATATGTGGCCTTTCTCACCACAGTTATAGCATTTGACATTGGTATAATCTCCTCTATCAGACTTTCCTCATCTGCCCTCAAATCTTCTGAAATTCTTCTTATCAGAACTTGTGCCTTTTCTGGAAAACTTCTTTCCCTTCCTGAACTTCCTGTATGCAATCTTTGTGATCCCTTTCACCATAAGAGCACACAGCTTCATCATCTCCTCATCAACATCAGTCTCAGGCAAGCTTTCAGAATCTGAGTCATAATCACTTTCAGAACTTGATGACTTAGTATCAGACTTTGTGAAAAGAGCTTTACCCTTGTCTTTCCTTGAGATAGCTGCCTTGGGGGATTCTTCTTCAGCTTTAAGAGCAACTGTCCTTGACTTTCCTCCTTTCCTCTTGCTTCTTTGTTCCATCTCAAGTTCATGAGTCTTGAGCATTCCATAAATTTCATCTATAGTTATTTCATCAAGACTGTAGTTGTCTCTTATTATTGTTGCCTTCAAATCCCAACATTCAGGAAGAGCTAACAGGAATTTAAGGTTTGAATCTTCAAGATCATACTCCTTATTAACCAGTGACAGATCATTCAAGAGTTTGACAAATCTATCATATAAATCAGTCAATGACTCATTAGCCTTTAAGTCAAAGTGTTCATACTCTTGAGTGAGTATTGTCTTCCTGTTCTTCTTAATTGTATCAGTTCCCTGACACCTTGTTTCCAGAGCATCCCATATCTCCTTTACAGTCTTGCAGTTAATTACCCTATTTGACATTATATTATCAATGGCACTATGTAGTAAGTGTTGTACCTTAGCATCCTTAGCAATTGATGTGATATCTTCAACAGTATAATCACTCTTCTCCTTTGGTACAGTCTTTGCTGCTTCACCTGCAACTGCAACAGCAAGCTTGGTTGGTTTGTGAGGTCCTTGATTCTATCAAGATATTCTGGATCTGTAGCTTCCAGAAACATGGTCATCCTCACCTTCCATATGGCATATTCAGATGGTCTTAGTATGGGAACTCTGATGGTCTCATACCGACTTTGAATTTGTGTCTTTGGAGGTTCTTCAGTTTTGGTAGGCTTGGTTGGAGTTTCTGTGTCAGACATGATTGTGTTTGAATCTTAAACTGTATGTGCATTAACAGATAGGCTCTGATACCACTTGTTAGGTCACACACACTGTAGAGGGGGTGAATACAGTGTAAAGTACAATCAAATCGAACTCTAAAAACTCAAGTAACAGAAAACAAACTTTATTGAAACAATAAACTTTGTTACAGTATGGAACTGTTACCTCTCAGTGATGAATAAATATCACGAGAGCTGCTAGGGTTACAATGAATAATCTTCTCAAATATGATAACACTTATAGTGTAAACCCTATGTCTGTGTTTATATACTACACAGTTACAAGATAATCGCTAATTGATATAAAATATAATTCTGCATCCTAAAATATATCAATCAGATATCTTTTCTTCCAAGTATTCTATTCTTCATAGAATTCCTTCTTCATGCATATCTCTTCTTATGTTTATCTCGATCTTCTTTCCTTTAAGCAGCTACTGTCCTTATCTGAACATCCTTCAGCACTTAAGTTCTGATATTCATCTTCTGATGATTTTCTCCTGATAATATAAGTACTGATATCCTTAAGTCCTGACTTCCAGTAAGTACTGATTTATCCTGTTTAAGTAAGATCTGAAAACTAAACATAAATCATATTAGCCATGACATTATCAAATATATCTAACAAAACATATCTTACAACATGTCTATTTAAATATAAAAATGCTACAAATTAAGATATTTATTTCACATCTAAAAATTTATTACCGAGGTATGGAAAGATTTTTAAATTGGTTATTGTTATTCCCTAACAATACAACAAGAATTACAGAAGGGGGGTTGAATGTAATTCTGGCTTCTTTTTAAGATTTTTCAAACTGTTCTAACTCAATAATATATAAGTGTTTGATTTGCAAAGTGCGGAATGAAAGAATTATATAAATCAAAACACAAGTAATAAAAACACAAGTCTTTAAAACTTTCTGGTGGATTTGAATGTATCCACCATAAATATATATATATATATATATATATATATATATATATCGAGAGAACCCTGTGAAGCTTGAATAGCTTATAGCTGCTTTTATAAGTGAACAAACAAAACTACCGAGAAATTCTTAACAGTTACAGCCTTTTCTATTTCTCTTCTAAAATGTGTTTGCTTAGTTATTTGTTCTACTAGCTACACTTGGTTTATATATCACCAAGTTTACATGGTAATAATCAGGATAATAAAATAAAACCTATCAAGTCTAACTTCATGCTACTTCACTACTCTATTCTTGCATCTTTGAAAATCTTCATAACTTGCATGGAAATGGTAATGCTTCTTTGTTCTCATTTTCCTGCTAAACAGGCTGCCAGATTCCTTTTGCAAACACCCAACGCATGTGACTGTGTTGTCACTGTCAACAGATATTTGAATTGATCATTCGTCGGGTATTTTCTTGACATCCATCGGGTAGCTTTGTTGCTCATCCATCGGGTAGCTTTGTTGATAATCCGCCGGGTAGCTATTTGACATTTGACTCCATTTCATTTATGCAGAATTACAAGACATCTTATATTTATAATTAATCAACCTATTCTGCATATCTACTAGCAGTCAACATGACTCATATGCTACTATAGAATCTACACAAAGTTGTTTGCAGAAATGTGCTACATTACTTATTGTTACATAAGCTACTCACCTGGTGGATAACAATTAGTCATCCGTCGGGACTATTTTAATCATCCATAGGGACTATAATTGATCATCCATTGGGTGCTACAAAATTCACTAAGTTAAATCTGCTAAGGTGTTTTGTTTAGCTCATCATCAAGTATACAACATATTCCTAACAATCTCCCCAAATTTTTGTCTACTGGAATTGTAGCCATAAATTAAGAGGAACTTGATGATAACAAAATATCCTAAAAATACAGATTGAAAATAGTAGATAAAACTGATAAGTGCTACAAGATTTATTAAAAATTGAACAACGCAAAGTACACAATGAAATTGCTCACAATAATTATCAAGGTGCTCCTCTATTCTGAGAAGATATATCTATTTCCTTGATTGTCTGGATTTCTTTCCAAGCCTTCTGTTATTTTCTTCAATTTGATTCTGGAGTTGTCTATGGAATTCAAGTTCATCAGCTTCTGAGAGATTCAACATTTCCTGTATTTCCAAAAGAGTCTCATTGCTAGAGATACTCAATTGGGCCTCCAATAAGAAGAATCTTCTAACTCCTTTTTCATCCTTAAATTCCATCAACCAATAGGGCCTTAGATGCATTCTCTTTCCTGTAAAGGGAATAGATAGAGTTTTTGAAAGTGCATCTTTGGCTCTAGAACTTCTCGGCTCCTTAATCTTCTTTAGAACTAGTTTTTTGCAATCACATTGTATCCAAAATTCTTTTTGAATGAAGAGTAGACCTTTATTAGCACATATTGGCTTTCTAGAAGAATCATGTGAAGTGGCCATATGATCTATTTTCCTCCCTTGTATTTGAATACCAGCCTTTCAGGTAGGTGTCTGTGAGCATCAATTCCTCTAACTTCATCCAATTCATCTAAGTAAAGGTTTATGTTAGAAAACTCCTTGATATCACAGATGTACAACATGTCTCCCTTGTTGACTATAGATTTGGCTTTGATTGGTGTCTTGGATCTGAGAGTCACAGGCTTCACTTTCTTGATTGCTCTAGTCTTTGTCTTCTTTGGCTTGTTGAAGATTGGAAAGTTTAGTTCAGGAATTGGCAAACTATCCCAGTCTAATGGCTCATCCTTAGGAATTATGGGCTCACCATGAATATTCCTTATTGGATCCACCACTTTGAATTCTTCAAATACCACAGAGGGTTTTGATGTTTGAGTTGTAGTTGTAGGCTTCTTGGGAATAGAGTCTTCCTTTTCCTCATCACTAAAGTCCAATTTTCTCTCGATTCTTTGCTTGTACCTTGGTTTCTTTGTCTATTGAGGTTCAACTTGCACTCTCTGATCCTTAGGTTCAGCAATCACAGTTGGTTGTGCAGAAATTTCTATTGTGGTTTTTACAGCTTGAAGCTTGGCCAGGATAGCAGCTAGCTTCTTCTTTTGTTTGAGCATTTTAGCATCCAAAGCAGCTTGCTTCTTTTCTTGCCTGATTCTCTCTTTCTCTTCCTTCTTAGCTTCCACAAACATGGGGTGTCCAGCCACCACACAAATTTCCTTACCATTTCTGTAAATCTGTGCTAATCTTCTTTTTAGTGCGGAATCGGTTGGATCTTTATAGAAGGCAATTGACCTAGCCAACGGCTTCTTCTCATCTGGCCTAGGTGTCTCATACACAGTATCCATAGGATTTTTGTCTGAAAACTTTGGATAGTTTCTTTTAGGCTTCATGATGAAATTTACTTTTGGAGATTTTATGCAGGTTGTTTGACCCTTTTCCATATAGTTCATACTTATGTCAATCACAGAGATTTTCATGACTTTAGAGTGATGACTGAAGACTTTATCTGGTTTCCGAATTGGCCCAAACTTTTGTTGTATATTTGCATCTATCTTTCTCCATTTTTCTTCTAGTTCCTTCTCTATAGCTGTAACATCAAGCATCTTAGGATTTAACTTTGATTCAAGCCTTTCAGCTGCTATTTGGATTAGATCAATGCTATCCAATACTGGTGGCTTTGGGAAAGAAATTATTGGCACAATCACTTTGCTGACTTGTATATTTAGCTGTAGCTCCCCCTCACTTGAGCCTTTCTCCCCCTCCCCTTACTTGAGCTTTTCTCCCCCTTTTTGTTAACATCAAGTAGAGTGAAGGATGAAGATTGTGCAGCCACCAGTTGTTGTAACAGTTAAGTTTGCTGAGCTTGATGTAGATGTATAGTTGTTAAAGAAGCTTTTATTGCAGTCATTCTGGTATCCAAGAAATCTATTTTTGTGGCAAGATCAGAATTCTTCCTGAGTTGTCTCTTAATATCAAGCATTGTAGCTTCTAGAAGTTTAGAATCCAACCTTTCAGAAATGTCCTTTTTCATTTGATCAATTTCACCTTTGATATTAGTGACATCCTGAGTGTGTTGAAAACCTTGGATTTGTTGTAATTGAAGAGAAGTAAGGTGTTCTTATAGGAGCTTCTTGGTGCTAGCATTTGTTGTGGATTGAAGAGTAGAATATGTCTGAATTATAAGTTGAATGAGGGTGGTCTTGAAATAGTGTTCATCACATTGCTTTAAAAATTCCAAAGATGGCATACCAGATATGGAACTAGGGCCTTCTTCTCCCATATGTCCAGTGACCCCTCTTCACTTGCATCACCAAAGAAATCAGCAGATTCCCCAGTCCCATAGTCAACATCATCATCAGCTCTAGGTGGCATAGCTGTGATGGAATCCTTAGCTCTTTACATTGACTGGGTGGTGTGCACCAAGTTCAGTATTCTTTCTGTATGTTCATTGCCCTGTCCAGCCAAAATTTGATATGCTGGAACAAGATGAGTAAATGCCTCAACATCCAAAGAGATGGAACTTATAACAGCTTGATTATGCTGAGATAGTCTCTCAATGTCTGCATCATTGGCATTCATTGACTCACTAACAATGATATCCACCCTTATTCCCCCTGTACCTGCATTTCTCTCAATTTCTCTCTCTTTTTACATCAAGGGCTCCCCTTGGCTCCCCACCCTCACACCCTCACCTTCACCATCTAAGGTGAGACTCCTCTCACTCACTTTTGCCAGTCCTGAAGAAATGGACTGCATTTGTTCACTCTTTTTCTCTCTTTTTTCCTGGTAGCAACCCAGACTCTCACTCAAATCACTCCCTTCCCTCAGTCCTAAGAGTGATTGCACTACTACTAAGTCTTCTGCACTTGTAAGAATTGAAGAAATTTGAAGTATGCAGAGACACCTGACGGATGATGAATATCCATCGGGTTAGTAGTATGGATGGATGACTGCTGTTAGGCTTATCCGTCGGGATACAATCACTACTCGACGGATGATGAATATCCATCGGGATAGTAGAAATAAAAGAGTTTGGAGTGGATACTATTGTAGACTCTGTGCAGATTGATGGAAATTTTGGCACAGATGTCTCAATAGTCTCAGAAAGGAATGGTAAATGAGCCAACAAATCAACTAAAAGATGATGCTCACTTACTTGGATTTTTAGCTTCTCCAAGAGAGTTAAAGCAATATCCAGTGAGTGTGTGGGAGAATTTGGTGTATCAGGTGATTCAATTATGAGAGATTTTGGCTGTGACTCCATATTTATTGGAGCCACATTAACCTGACTTTGAGAAGGTGCAGTGACAAGGTCTTTAGCACCAGTTTGCACTAAGTGTGTGCCCTGTGCATCCCTAGTTGGTTTAGATTTCTTCTTTCTGGCATAAGTTTGGGGTGAGCTAGTGTCCCTTACCCTCTTGGCCTGTGCTCTTGGCTGAGAGCTTTGTTCAATTGTCACATTCTTTTGGGAGGATGTAACTAGCATTGAGCTTACATCCTTTTTAAGCACTGCAATTTGTTGAGAAACTGCAGTGTGGCTAGGCTGGGAAACACTCACCTCTCCAACCTTATTCTTAGGGCTTCTTTGATTTTCACCCTGTCTCTCACCTTTCTTACCCTCCTTCATACTCCCCTCTTTAGGTTTAGTAGATTTTACAACTGATTTCTTTTGAAAGAAATCAGAGGGGGCTTTCTTAGCTTTGGATTTTAGAATTTTAGTTTTGGAAGCTTAGGTAGGCATCTGTTTGGTCATTGGCACAGATGCCATAGCTACACTAGAAGGCAAAGAAATATGTGAGGTTGGAAGAGTAGAGACAGTAGAAATTACCTCACTTACCTGAGGTCATCCATTACTGCACTACTAGAAAAACGTCAATAGACATCGGCTAAAAACCGATGTCTATGAATGCAAAAATCCGATGTCTTCGTGGGTGATGTTAAAGACCCCCCATTTAACATCGGTTTTAAACTGATGTTAAATACAGCCTATAACATCAGTTCTTTATTTAAAACCGATTTCTATATCTTGATATTAAATTTCTCATGCATATCTAATCTTCATATATCATCATAATATTTTATTTTTATCAATTTAAATATATGTGAGCTAAGCAAAATCTTTCAATTTAACCAATAAACTGATGTTACTAGTACCAGTAACAACAGTTTTCATCAAAAACCGATGTTAACAATACCTTTGACATCGGTTCTTAATTGGTAACCGATGTCTATTTGTAACAAACTGATGTCTATAATACTTAATAGCATCAGTTTTTTGTTTTAAGAATTTTTTTATTGTAGTATTTAACATCGGTTTTTACTGATGCCAGTGGTCCACTAGAACTGATATATTAAGTTTTGACAAACATCATTTCCCATTGTAATGATGTTTGTACCTGTTTTATTAATACAGATTTTAAAAATATAGATTCCAAAAACCAATGAACTACCAAAACCAATTGCTGCATAATATCAGTTATCTATAAATCTAACAACCAATATTCAAACATCTGGTACAACAGATTCATCTAATCCAAATATCAAGTACTACACATATCCCTCCATATATTCTACTATTGTCTATACAAATAATTTGACTTGGTACCGACAATAGCATGTAAAATATCATTTGAGGAACGCCATTATTCTTCTGCATCTTCCCACTCCTTAGTAAAGCTCCTGTAGCTTCTGGTCCCGTACGATGATAATAAGTTTTTGATAGACCTGAGAGGATTAATTTTGTTGTAGAATACTTCAAGCTATTAAAACAGCTGTAACAAATAACTATCCTAAAACAACATAAACAAAGAAAAATACCAAAAAAGCATGACATTCACCTGCCACTTTACTCTCTCAAGACTAGTTGCTAGTTGACGCCTATGATTGTTTACCGACACAAGTAGCCTATGGGCAGGATTACGGGTTTCTTGAGCACGACTTTGCTCGAGCAATAAAACTCAAAACACTGATTCCATCCTATAACAAAAATCAACCACTTTAAGTCATAACATAAGCAACAACTTAAACATCTTCTCTTATAATGTATAAGATAACACTCATACTCAATATACAGAGCAAATAAATCAAAAACAAGTTTTAAAATTACCATTTCAAGGACTTCTATTATATTGTATGCCCTGTCAGAGATCACAATAAGATCTTCAACAACCGGGACTACCACTTCTTCATACTTGCAGGCGAGAAGAAGAGCTGTAATCCCAACCAGTTGGAGCTTTTTCCGAACCAGGTTGAATGGCCAAAAACCTGTCAATCAGATTCACTATAAGATACAGGGTCTCCTGCATCGGCATAAATTTATAGGATCTCCTGAATCAGATAGGATACGGGTCGAGATTTAGTATCATGCAATTGTAAAGAATGAAAGGTACAAGGTTTTAGCATCTGTAAGTGAATGTTCAACAAGTTTAGATCAAATGATGCATTAATAAGAGCCGAAAGACAATTACAAGTAATGATTAAGAGAAGATGGTTGCACCATTTTATGATTAATATAATAATCTTTCCAAGTTGCAAGTAATGATATATTTATCCAGTCACAACCAATATAACCGTCCATATCTATGGAGCTTGTCTTATTGTAATATAAGGAAACAAAACATTCAGTGATACATAGAACATAATAATCAATTAAAAGGTAGAAATACAATCACAAGGAACTACTCTGGGGATATTTTAAAAGAATAATTAAGTGGACGGAAAAAAGTTACTAACAGTTATACTTTGTCCATCCAATGGCCTGGTTTTCAAGATCATAAAGAACTACCCAAGCTCCACGTTATCCAGAACATTGTTTCCGAGATTAAAACATATAATCGAACATAAAACAAACAGAATAGTGACTAGGTATTTTAGATTACTCAAACCATCACAAATACAAATTTATTCTCGTAATAATCGTGATCAAGTATCCAAATGTAAGATTAATATGTTATACCTCCTAAAATAGTAAGGTTCTTCTTATCACTGGTCCCCATACCACTGTCCTGCCAACCAAGACAGAATAGATTTTCCTGCAAAATTCCATCATCTTAGTAACATAAGATAAGTTTGAGATATGATGGAACTCAAAAATGACAATGATTTTCTTGATGAAGAGAAAATCAAATAGAATAGCAATATAGTTTAAAACACTGATGCAAAACGAAAGTAAATTACAATAGAATCTTGTATAGCTTCTGATAGGAACCAGCAGCATACCCGAGGATATTACCAAAAGCCATAAAAAATGAAAAGAATGTGTTGGACCTACTCATGAGATTTGTATCTCTGGCACATAAGTCTGCAAGAAAGGCCGGCCATGGACCCTGCAACATGTTGTCAGCAACATCCAGTACCCAAAACCTGACGACAAACACTGCAATGGCACGTGGCTTCAACTTACTTGTCAGATCATTACCAGCTGCATATCCAATATCGGCTGCAAAACCAATCAATACAATAGCAATGGCAACACAACACGCACCAAATAATATATTATTTCAACTCAATTTGTCAACACTGAGGAAACCCAGACAGACAGCTTATTCACATATAATATACTATTTCAAAGGCATGAATACTGAATACTTTGTTGAGTGCTGATGTGAGAAAATCAACTAAATCTGGACATTTACCAATTCTTTTATAAACATGCACTAGGCTGCAAGTGCCCCCAACAAAAAAATTATTGACTACTTGGCTTTACCAAGGAGAAGCTGTTTTATATAACGTTTGTTGCTAGCATAGGGTCCAAAATAATTACACGAGACTCATCAGTAAATTATTAACAAAAAACTTGAACCGGTCCAATATTAACAAAGATATATTTTCCCCCTGACGATATTTTTTGCTTTACTTATCCCTGAGGAAACAGAACAAAGATAATTATATGATTGAAAGCCAACAAAATGATTGCTAAACATGAGGAGCATATTTCTGAAATTAAGGCTTGTTATATTATTTCTTCACCACCCAAACAAAGTAATTAAACAGACTGATAATAAGCCTATTGCAGAAATGTAACACAAAAACATACACAACCAATTGTTATTTACCATAAAAGTTTGTTGGATACTACTGGTACTACGTTTATTTTCAGATGGTAACACAACAATTGTAAGTTCCTAAGATGCCTAGAGACTTCATCAATGAGAATTTTATACTAACTTTTCGCCATCAATTATATTCAGTAACCATTACACATTAAATTAGCTCAATAAAAAGCCTCACTGCATCTCCTAGAGAAATCTACAGCCCTCTCAACTTCTTCGTCAATGACATTCTTGTAGCCTCTCTTGAACTAATGATGCCTCTTGTAAAAAATTAAGACATATAAACACTTCAAGGTGACAAGAATTACAATATGCTTAAATTACTTTACCCAGCTTCTACTCAATAAATATTAGTAAAAGATGACCTGAATCTTACATTACTCACCAGCTTACCTTTGCCTTTTCCCGACTAGCTTTGAAACTGAATAACTACGAAGCCTGGATGTTTTACTATTAGTCTTAGCATCAATGATGGTTTCTGTGGGAGTGCCTTTATCAGAGCAAAGAGACGACTTGTCACTCTTATCCTTGGAATCATTGGTAAACCAATCCACGGGCTTGATATCACCATTCCATGATCCTGCGACAACAAAGTTCATGATAATGAGGTCATTATTATATAAAATTGTAGACTCTGACATATCTTAATCAAATAAAGCAACACAAATATTTAACATACATTTTAACTTAAACAAAGCAAAAAAATTAAGATCAACACAGGCATAAATAAAGCCTCAACAAAGCCTCGTATACTCGAAATATATATAATTACACATAAACAAAGTCTCAACTAATTAACAAGCTCCATTTGAATAATTAATCAACTTCATTAACTATTTATAACTAATTAAAATCAAATCATTGACTAATTAAAAAATTCGGGTTTCTAAATAAAACTCCCAATTTGAAACTTGGTGTTTAAAACTTACCAATTCAAGCTCTGGCCACTTTCAACTTGTACTTATAGTTCTGACTTCTTTAAGCCTCTTCTTCTGAACTTTTAAACCTCTGTCTTTTAAACTTATTTTTGACTTTTTCAACCTCCGAAGAAAAGAGAGCAGTGTTGGGGAGAATTGGTTTTGGGAGGGAGGTATTAGATCAAGAGAGAAAGGAGAGAGTCGAGTTCTCTGGTCGATAGAATTGAGTGAAGAGAGCTGAGTTCATCGGTCAAGAGAGTAGAGAGAGAAGAGAGAGAGAGAGAGAGAGAGAGAGAGAGAGAGAGAGAGAGAGAGAGAGAGAGAGAGAGAGAGAGAGAGAGAGAGAGAGAGGATGATGAATGTTTTTTATTTTTGTTTTATGTTTTTAGATAAGGGTGGGGAGATTTGGATACTTACAAAATTTGAAGTAAAAATTGGGGGAATTTTTAAGAGGGAATGAAATATTTGGCTAAGGGGGGAAATAGAAGAGGCGCGCTAAATCATTTTTTAAAACAGACTTACAACATCGGTTGGGCTAAAAAGTTGATGTCTATATTAACAAAAGACATCGGTTGATTAAAAATGATGACTAAAAAACCTTTTACATCGGCTCCAGGAGCAACCGATGTCTAAGAGGCGATTTCTATTCTACTTTTTCTAGTAGTGCTGGAAAGTAGTATAAGGGTACCTCCTTGTGATGATTTGATCTATTTAAATCTACAATAATCCTTTTTTCTTGAACCCAACAATTTAGCTTGTTGGTTGGGTTCTCAATCACAATATTCTCAATAAGATGGTTAGCAAGCATCATAAAGAATCTAGCATAATAGACACTTTTACCTCTCTTATTAAGTTCTCCTAACTCAAAGCCTAACTCAAACAAAACCAAGTTACTGAAATTAAAATACTTACCAGTAACTAGCATGTAAAGCATGTTAAACATGGATATATTAATAGAGATTGCTAACCTTATCAGAAAACACTTTAGTTACCACATCACACAGATAACTCCATTCTTTCCTAAGACTCAACCTTCTAATTTCTCTTAACTTAGAAGTAGATAGTGCATAGCCCATGGAATTAAGCATGTTAACAATGTCAGTGTCTGTGTGTGAAGTAGTAATATTGTTATCAGAGATTTTAAAGCATGCTTTGACAATATCACTGTTTATGCAAAATTGATTACCTTTTAGAGTGAAAGTGATGGTCTTGTCTGTTGAGTTGTACACTGCAGTTGTCCATATCTCCTCTGCAACCTCACATTAAATAGTGGGTGATTCCAGCATGGCATAGTAGAGTTGGCAGTTCTTCACAAAATCCATCATTTTGTGATAGTCACCAGACTGTTGAATCTCCTTGTTTACTAAAGCTGAGAAGTTGTTTTTCTCATAGATGTAACCGGTTTGAGACATGATTTTCACTACAGGTGCCATTGCTAAAGATTTGAAAGTTTGCAGAGAGAGAATTTGCTTTTGAGAAGAAAGAAGTTAGAGCAATTGAATCTTGAGAATGATAAAAGAAAAGATTGAAAATAAATTTAGCTTTTATACAATCTCAGAATTAAACTGACAAAAATAATAAAGAAAAATAAAGTGACCAATAAAAATTGTCCAAAATAGCCATTAATTAAAATAAATAAACTGTAAAAATTCTGTCACTTATTCATCGTGTCATGCTTACAAACTGTAAGTATACTCGATAGATAATGTTCAGAATTTTAACGGCTAAGATTGAGACATTTCGAAGGATGAAGATAAAACAGTTATCCGTCGAGTTATAAAATATTCCAAAAAAATAATTGATTTTTATTGACAAATTATATTCCGACGGATGATCAAACTCGATGGATAATGATCATCCGCCGGGATGTAAATTTTGACTTGGCCAAAATTTCATCCAAAACAGAAAAATCAATTAAATTTCTGGCTACATTGCAACTTACAAAAATATCTGAAATGATTCAAGAAAAATTAAGCATACCTAACTCACTTACCAACCTTGAAAAGGTGGATTCATCAAGTGGCTTGGTAAATATATCTGCAAGCTGCTCTTCACTTGGAACAAAATGCAGTTCCACAGTACCATTCATCACATGTTCCCTTATGAAGTGATACTTGATGTCTATATGCTTTGTTCTTGAATGTTGTACTGGATTTTCAGTGATGGCAATTGCACTTGTGTTATCACAGAAAATAGGAATCCTATCCACTTGTAGACCATAGTCCAACAATTGGTTTTTTCATCCACAAAATATGTGCACAACAACTACCAGCAGCAATATATTCAGCTTCAACTGTAAAAGTAGAAACTGAATTTTTCTTTTTACTGAACCAGGACACAAGCTTGTTCCCTAGAAATTGACAGGTTCCTATTGTACTTTTTCTGTCTATTTTACAACCTGCATAATCTGTATTTGAATAACCAGTTAGATCAAAACCAGAATCTCTAGGATATCAAATGCCAAGTTTTGGTGTTCCCTTGAGATATCTGAAAATTCTCTTAATATCTACTAAATGAGATTCTCTAGGATTAGCCTGAAATCTAGCACAAAGACAAGTAGCAAACATTATATCTGGCCTACTAGTTGTTAAGTACAGAAGTGAGCCAACCATGCCCCTATAGCTTGAAATATCCACAGACTTTTCAGTAGTGTTTAATTCAAGCTTAGTTGCAGTGGCCATGGGAGTTTTTGCAGATGTGCAATCCATTAGTTCAAACTTCTTTAAAAGATCATGAATGTATTTAGTTTGACTAATGAATATTCCATCACTAACTTGCTTAACTTGTAAACCAAGAAAGTAAGTTAGTTCTCCCATTATGCTCATTTCATACTTGCATCAATTTGGCAAACTTTTTGCAAAGTTTTTCATCTGTAGAGCCAAATATAATATCATCTACATAAATTTGAACAAGTATACTAGAGCCATTAACATTTCTAAAGAATAAAGTTTTATCAACAGTACCTCTTGTGAAGTGATTTTCCAAAAGAAACTTTGATAAAGTGTCATACCAGGCTCTAGGTGCTTGCTTCAGTCCATAAAGTGCTTTCAAAAGATAGTAGACATGATTTGGGAAATTTGGATTTTAAAACCAGAAGGCTGACTAACATAGACTTCCTCCTCCAAATCTCCATTTAGAAATGCACTTTTGACATCCATTTGATAGACCTTGAAATTGGCATGAGTTGCATAGGCTAAGAAAATTCTGATGGCTTCAAGTCTTGCAACAGGAGCAAAAGTTTCATCAAAATCTATTCCTTCTTGTTGACAATAGCCCTTAGCAACCAATCTAGCTTTGTTGCTTACTACTATGCCATTTTCATCCATCTTGTTTCTGAATACCCATTTGATGTCAATTGGATTCTTTTCTTTAGGCTTGGGTACCAGCTTCCATACTTTATTCCTTTCAAATTGGTTTAGCTCCTCCTGCATAGCTAAAATCCAATCAGGATCCAACAAAGATTCTTCTATCTTCTTTAGTTCTTTCTTAGATAGAAAGCTGCTATATAGACATTCTTCTTGAGTTGCTCTCCTTGTTTGAACTCTAGTAGACACATCACCAATAATGAGCTCAAAGGGGTGATCTTTTGTCCATTTTCTTTGTTGAGGTAGATTGGTTCTAGATGAAGAGGCCTCATTGTTGTCTTGATGTGTGACTGAGTTTTATTTATTAGAAACTCCCCCTGAGTTTGTGAATCTTTGATTTGAGAAATGAGAATTTTCTGTAAGTGATCTATTATGACTTTCAGCTTCTTTTGATGACCCGAAGGATGGTGCACTTTGTGTTCCGACAGATGAGGCTGATTGTCTCCCGACGGATAAGGCAGATTGTCTCCCGATGGATGAAGCATTTTGCAACTTGACAGATATTGAATTATGTGCTTCATTAGTTGTGGATTTTTTTGCATTATCCTTATTCACTATTTCTTGATTACTTTCATCATCACTGTCATCACTAACCATCTCCATATTATCAAACTTGAGGCTTTCATGAGAATCTTCATCTTGTAGTCCTTCAATCTTTTTATCATCAAACACAACATATATTGATTCCATAACAATGTTGGCTCTCAGATTGTAGACTCTATATGCTTTTCCCACAACATATCAAACAAAAATTCCTTCATCTGCTTTAGCATCAAACTTCCCATGTTGATCAGTTTAATTTCTCAAGATATAACATTTGCAGCCAAAGACATGAAGAAAATTTAGAGTTGGCTTCTTATTCTTGAAAAATTGATATAGTGTCATGCACTTTGCTTGATTCACCAAAGAAATATTATGAGTGTAGCAGGCAGTGTTCACAGCTTCAGCCCAGATATATGTTGGTAACTTTGATTCTTCAAGCATTGTCCTTGCAGCTTCAATAAGAGATCTGTTTTTCCTTTCTACCACTCCATTTTGTTGTGGGGTTCTTTCTGCAGAAAACTCATGCATTATTCCATTCTCTTCACAAAATGATCTATCACAGAATTCTTGAACTCAGTTCCATTATCACTCCTGATTCTTCTTACTTTAAAATCAGGATGATTGTTGACTTGCCTTATGTGATTGATGATGATTTCACTAGCCTCATCTTTAGACTTTAGGAAATATGTCCAAGAGAACTTTGAGAAATCATCTACAATTACTAGGAAAAATCTTTTCCTTGAGATGGACAACACATTGACTGGTCCAAACAAATCCATGTGAAGCAATTGTAAAGGTTCTTCAATTGTTGAATCAAGCTTATTTTAAAATGATGCTTTAATCTGCTTTCCCTTTTGACAGGCATCACACAGTCCATCCTTAGAAAACTCCACTTGAGGAATACCTTTAACTAGTTCTTTCTTAACAAGCTCATTCATGGTCTTGAAGTTTAGATGGGACAGCTTCTTGTGCCATAGCCAACTTTCATCTTGACTTGCTTTACTGAGAAGACAGGTAACAGATTCTGCATTTGATGAGTTGAAGTCAGCTAGATGCACATTTTCTCTTCTCACTCCAGTGAGAACCACTTTGTTGCTTCTTTTGTTTATCACAACACAGGCTTCTGAGTTGAAGGTTACTAAATTGCCCTTATCACAAAGCTGGCTGATACTCAACAAATTATGCTTGAGACCATCCATTAGGGCAACCTCCTCAATGATGACATAGTCTTTTGAAATCAAGCCATATCTGATAAGTGGCATTTTATACCACTTAGAACGTCTTAAAATGGCTTAAATTGGTGTCTTGAAATCAAGTATTTTGTGTATTTGATGCGTTTTTCTAGTGTTTATGCATTTCAGGGTATTAGTTGCATTTCGGAGGAGGAATCATCAAGAATAAGCCTTGGCATGTGTTCACCATTGAGAGAGGAAAAGAACGGGCAGATTACGGCGAAGAAACGGAGCAAACCTGGAATTTTTCCAGTAGGGTCATGCGCGCCCGCGCAGCAATGCTGAGCGGCCGCGCAGCAGCCTTGCGCGCCCGCGCAGAAATGCTGAGCGGCCGCGCAGGGTCGGGGAAAAAGCTGAATTATTTTAGACTTCTACTTCTGTTTGGCTTCCAACTTCTATGTAATCTGAGTTTTATGGGACTATTATATAAGTAGATTTGAGACGTTTTCATAGAGAATAAGAAGGAGATTATGTTTTAGATTGTGTTTTGCGCAAGAAGCGAAGGAGATAAGGAAGAAGACCGATTTAGCACACTGCAGCGAAGAGGAAGCATATTTTCTTGTGATTCTTGTTTCGTTGTAACGTTGGATGCTAGTTTTCTTGCTTTGACTTATTTACTCTTGTGACGTACTCTGTTTTAATATAATTAGTTTAGTTATTATTTTCTTGTGTTGTTTATCATGATTTCATATGAACCTATGATGGCGATAAGTTCTATTATGGGCTAATCGTGATCATGGGGTTGCAACGGATTTATTATGGAATTCTTTAGTTAATTGTTTAATACTTTAGTGTGTGATCTTGAGATTTAGAACTTGCCATGCTAGCATAGGTTCATGTACGTTGTGCATGATTAGTGGGTAATTCTAACAGTTTTATTTGCCCTATGTAATCAAAAGGAATAACTTGTGCTTAAATCGTTGTGTTGTCAATTTCTGTAGACATATAGGAACTCAACATGATTGATGACTATTCAACTTCTATCTTAATTGTGGGTGTTTGGTAGAATGGTATTAGTACAATGAAAGTTGGCTTTTATCAGTTCCGTGTTATTCGATTAATATCATCACTGTCACATGCTAAAGGTAATAACAATGGTTATAGAAGGAAGTAATAATGAAGTTGTGATCTCATGAGTGTTTTATTATTGATAAATTGAAGTGTTAGTTAAGTGGTTAATTAAGTAGTTAATTATAGTTAATATTTAATCAACAATTTTAAGTGTTACCTTAACATTGAGAAGTAATCATACATTGGTGAGTGAGTTTAATTAGACAATAACTTAGTCTGAGTCTCTGAGGGAACGAACTAGAAAGTATTCTATATTACTTGCGAACGCGTATACTTGCGTGAATATTAGTGCATGTTTTCGCCCTAACAAGTTTTTGGCGCCGCTGCCGGGGACTCGGCGTATTTGTTTAGTTTATGTACTTACCATCATTGGTCATTAGGACTCAGTGATTAGGACGTAGTAGTTAATTACTCTTTTCGGTTGTGTTTCAGGTACTTTAGCAAGAGTTTATGCAAACTCGTTCTCGTGCTCGCAAGAGGACCTTAGATACAGCTGAGGAGAAAGACGAAGTTCTTGATACTCCGGAGAAGTTAGATTTTGAGGATTCGGATTCAGGAACTGAGCAGAAAGAACCAGTAAACATGGGAGATCGTATTGTTCAAGCTGATCCAGCTCTTATGGATTTTTCTCGGCCTAAAATTGATGACATTCAGTCAAGCATCCTTCATCCGGCTATTCAAGCTAACACCTTTGAAATCAAGCTGGGCACTATTCAGATGGTGCAGAATTCTGTTTCTTTTGGAGGAGCGGCAACTGAAGACCCCAACATGCACATAAGGAATTTTGTCGAGATCTACAGCACTTTTAAGTATAATGGCGTGACTGATGAGGCTATCAAGTTGAGGCTTTTCCCATTCTCACTGAGGGATAAGGCTAAAGACTGGTTACATTCTGAACCAGCTGGGTCCATCACTACGTGGCAAGATCTTGCGCAAAAGTTTCAGGTGAAGTTTTATCCAATGGCAAAGACTGCTGCTATGAGGAGTGCTCTTACTCAGTTTGTGCAGCAACCTACAGAATCTATGTGCGAGGCTTGGGAACGCTACAAGGAAATGTCGAGAAAATGTCCACATCATGGAATGCCGGATTGGATGGTAATCACTGGTTTTTATAATGGTTTGGAGGCCCAATCTCGGCCCATGCTCGATGCAGCAGCTGGAGGCGCCTTATGGGCTAAAAGCTATACTGAGGCGTATAATCTTATAGAGACAATGGCTGCAAATGAGCATCAAAACCCAACTCAGAGGATGACGTCAGGCAAGGTCGCAGGTATTATGGAAGTTGATGCAGCCACCGCTATTGCAGCCCAGCTCCAAGTGCTATCAATGAAGGTTGATTCTCTGGCTACGTATGGAGTTAATCAAATAGCTATGGTTTGTGAGCTTTGTGCAGGTTCTCATGCTACGGATCAGTGTTCTCTTGTCAATGAATCTGTTCAGTATGTGAATAATTATCAGCGACAACAGCAGCCTGTGCCAGCGACCTATCATCCTAACAACAGAAATCATCCAAATTTCAGCTGGGGGAATAATCAGAATGCTATTCAGCCAACATATCAGCAAGGAGTAAGTAAACAGTTTAACCCACCTGGATTCCAGCAACCACATCAGTATGCTACAAGGCAATCATATCCTCAACAGGGAAGTGCAGCTGCACCTACTAGTGCTGATTTTGAGGAACTTAAGCTGTTGTGCAAGAGTCAGGCGGTTTCTATCAAGACCTTGGAAAATCAAATCGGTCAATTAGCCAATGCAGTGCTCAATCATCAACCTGGCACTCTTCCCAGTGACACGGAAGTACCAGGCAGGAAGGAAGCTAAAGAGCAAGTCAAGGCTATTACCTTAAGGTCTGGAAAAGTAGCTGATGCTGAAAAGGCAAAAGAAGTCGAAGCTGAAGTTAGAGATGAAGAATCTAAGCAAAAGGAGAAAGCGGCGGAACCAAGGAAGACTACTGTTGAACACACTCTGCCTGAGGCTAATACAGGGGAGAAACAGCTCTATCCTCCACCACCTTTTCCTAAGAGATTGCAGCAACAAAAGCTGGATAGACAGTTCGGGAAGTTTCTGGAGGTGTTCAAGAAACTTCACATCAATATACCTTTCGCTGAGGCGCTGGAACAAATGCCTAGTTATGCGAAGTTTATGAAGACTATTCTTTCAAGGAAGGTGAAACTGGATGACCTTGAAACCGTTGCTCTCACGGAAGAATGCAGTGCGGTTCTGCAACAAAAGTTACCACCAAAACTGAAAGATCCAGGAAGCTTCACCATTCCTTGCACCATTGGCAATCTAACTTTTGACAAGTGCCTTTGTGATTTGGGAGCAAGCATTAATCTGATGCCGTTGTCGATCTTTAAAAAGCTGGATCTGCCTGATCCAAAACCCACATACATGTCGCTACAATTGGCGGACCGTTCCATTACTTACCCAAGGGGCATAGTTGAGGATGTGCTCGTCAAGGTGGATAAGCTCTTCTTTCCTGCTAATTTTGTTATTCTGGATTTTGAGGAAGATAAGAAGATTCCCATAATCTTGGGGAGGCCTTTCTTGGCTACTGGCCGTACCTTGATAGATGTGCAAAAAGGGGAACTTACTATGCGGGTCCAAGATCAGGATGTGACCTTCAACGTATTCAAGGCAATGAAATTCCCTACAGAAAATGAGGAGTGCTTAAAAGTGGATGTGATTGATTCTGCGGTTACTTCGGAACTCGATCACATGCTAATGTCTGATGCATTGGAAAAGGCCTTAGTGGGGGATTTTAACAGCGATGATAAAGATAGCAACGAGCAATTACAATATCTGAACGCTTCTTCATGGAAGCGAAAGCTCGACATACCATTTGAATCTCTTGGTACTTCTAACCTTAAGAATGCTGAAGGGAAGCTCAAACCATCAATAGAGGAAGCACCTACCTTGGAGCTCAAACCATTACCTGAACACTTGAGGTATGCTTTTTTAGGTGATTCATCTACGTTACCTGTTATTATTTCAGCTGACCTTTCAGGTAGTGAGGAAGACAAGCTCTTAAGGATTTTGAGAGAATTCAAATCGGCTATAGGATGGACCATAGCAGACATCAAGGGGATAAGTCCTTCATATTGTATGCATAAAATTCTGTTAGAGGAAGGTAGTAAGCCAACTGTGGAACAGCAGCGAAGACTGAACCCGATCATGAAGGAGGTGGTGAAGAAAGAAATTCTGAAATGGCTAGATGCAGGCATCATTTATCCTATTTCTGACAGCTCGTGGGTGAGCCCCGTGCAATGTGTACCTAAGAAAGGAGGTATCACTGTGGTCGCAAATAAAAAGAATGAGCTCATCCCTACTCGAACAGTTACAGGATGGAGAGTATGCATGGATTATAGAAAATTGAACAAAGCCACAAGGAAGGATCACTTCCCTCTCCCATTCATTGATCAAATGCTTGACAGATTGGCGGGACATGAGTATTTTTGTCTTCTGGATGGTTATTCCGGGTATAATCAGATTTGTATTGCACCAGAGGATCAGGAAAAGACTACCTTCACTTGTCCATTTGGCACATTTGCTTTTCGTAGAGTTTCGTTTGGGTTATGTGGCGCCCCGGCCACCTTTCAGAGATGTATGATGGCTATATTCTCTGACATGATTGGAAATAACGTCGAAGTGTTCATGGATGACTTCTCCGTCTTTGGACACTCATATGATGAATGTTTGAACAATCTGCGCGCCGTACTCAAAAGATGCGTGGAAACTAATTTGGTGCTTAATTGGGAGAAATGTCATTTTATGGTGCGTGAAGGCATTATCCTTGGCATAAGGTCTCTAGCAAGGGTCTGGAGGTGGACAAGGCCAAGGTGGGAGTCATTGAAAATCTTCCCCCACCCAATTCTGTGAAAGGAATCCGTAGTTTTCTCGGTCATGCGGGTTTTTATCGGCGATTCATCAAGGACTTTTCAAAGATATCTAAGCCATTGTGCAATTTGCTTGAGAAAGATGTGCCTTTCAAATTTGATGATGAATGTTTGGCAGCATTCGAGACTCTCAAGGAGAGTTTGATCACTGCACCAGTTATTACAGCACCAGATTGGACAGAACCGTTTGAGATGATGTGTGATGCGAGTGATTATGCAGTAGGTGCAGTTCTGGGACAGCGTAAGAAAAATCTCTTCCATGTGGTCTACTATGCGAGTAAGACTTTAAATGGGGCCCAATTGAACTACACCACTACTGAGAAGGAGCTTTTGGCTATAGTCTTTGGCTTTGAGAAATTTCGATCTTATCTGCTTGGTACGAAAGTGACAGTATTCACTGATCATGCAGCTATTCGCTATCTGGTTTCTAAGAAGGATTCAAAGCCGAGACTCATTTGTTGGGTGCTTTTACTTCAAGAATTTGAGTTAGAGATCAAAGATAGAAAAGGTACTGAGAATCAAGTAGCTGACCATCTCTTTAGGTTGGAGAATCCCGATTCTACTTCACAAGATAGGACGTTAATCAATGAATCTTTTCCGGATGAGCAGTTGTTTGCAATTCAGGAGGAAGAACCATGGTTTGCAGATATTGTAAACTATCTTGTCAGCAATATAATGTCGCCTAATTTGACATCCGCTCAAAAGAAGAAGTTTCTACATGAGGTGAAGTGGTATATGTGGGATGAACCATATTTGTTTAGACAGGGAGCTGATCAGATCATCAGGAGATGTATCCCGTTCTGTGAGACGGAGGGGATATTACGAGACTGCCATTCCACGGTTTATGGTGGACACTATGGAGGTGAGAAGACGGCAGCTCGTATTCTGCAAGCAGGTTTTTTCTGGCCTACTTTGTTCAAGGATGCTCATCAGTTTGTTTTAAGGTGTGATCGTTGCCAAAGAGTGGGAAATTTGTCAAGGAAGGATGAGATGCCATTAAATGTGATGCTTGAAGTCGAGGTCTTTGATGTATGGGGAATCGATTTCATGGGGCCTTTTATCTCGTCTTGCAATAATCAGTACATCTTGCTGGCAGTCGATTATGTCTCAAAATGGGTCGAAGTTAAAGCTTTACCGACAAATGATGCAAAGGCAGTGCTAAATTTTCTTCATAAGCAAATTTTCACAAGGTTTGGAACGCCTCGGGTAATCATAAGTGATGAAGGATCGCATTTTTGCAACCGTAAGTTCACTTCTATGATGCAGCGTTATAATGTGAATCATCGAGTAGCTACTGCCTATCATCCGCAAACAAATGGTCAAGCGGAAGTGTCTAACAGAGAGATAAAGCGCATTCTAGAGAAGGTTGTTTGTCCGTCAAGGAAGGATTGGTCTTTAAAGCTCGATGAAGCTGTTTGGGCTTACAGAACAGCATACAAAACTCCACTTGGGATGTCACCGTTTCAGTTGGATTACGGTAAGGGATGTCATCTACCGGCGGAGCTTGAGCATAAGGCCTACTGGGCATTGAAGAAATTGAACCTGGATTTAGATGCAGCTGGTAAGAAAAGAATGCTTCAGCTTAATGAACTTGATGAATTTCGACTGCAAGCGTACGAGAATAACAAAATGTATAAGGAAAAGGTGAAGAGGTGGCACGATAGGAAGCTACATCCTAAGTTATTTGTGCCAGGGCAACAAGTTCTGTTATTCAACTCTCGGCTCCGACTTTTTCCTGGGAAGTTGAAATCAAGGTGGTCTGGACCTTTTATTGTCAAAACTGTGTTTCCACATGGAGCGGTGGAAATTTTTGAGAATGATTCGGACCAAGCATTCAAGGTTAACGGTCAGCGGTTGAAGCACTACTATGGGGACATGGCAAACCGAGAGGTGGTTAGTGCCATTTTGTTGACTACTTGAGAAAGGTACGGAACGTCAAGCTAATGACGAAAAAGAAGCGCTGCGTGGGAGGCAACCCATGAATTGTTGTTACAGGAACCCTTAGAAGTTAATAACCTATCCAAAAACACAAAAAAATCAGAAAACAGGGGCTGAAAAAAAAAATTCCAGAGACCCTCTGCGCGCCCGCGCAGCTATGCTGAGCGGCCGCGCAGCTTGCTGCGCGCCCGCGCAGAAATGCTGAGCGGCCGCGCAGGGGTCGAGTTCCAGAAAAATTTTTACAGTTCAGAAGAAAAAAAAAACACAAAAACCCATCACAGCCCATAAACCCACGAATTCTTTTCCCATTACCCCATGATTTTATCCCTCAACCCCACTCCTAATCTAATTTAACCTACTCCACACCCTATATATACATACACCTATCCTACATATCTCCCACAAACTTCCTACACTTAAACCCTCTTATAAACATCAAAAATCAGTTCTTACACACTTTTATTCACAAATCAATGGCACCCAAGAGAGCACGCACTATTGACAGCAGCAGCACAGTTCCTACTGCTGATTCATCAAGGGGTACTGCTGCAAGGCCTCGGTTAACTGACAGAGCTGCGGAGGAGGAGTACACTAGGCTGTTGGGGAAGCCGATTCTGAAGGAGAGGGGGTTTTTACCATCAGGGAGGGATGGTGAGTTGTTTCCCATGATTGCAGAGAATGGGTGGATAGCTTTTTGTGAGTCACCCGAAGCAGTACCGATGAGCGTTGTTCACGAGTTCTACGCGAACGCGAAGGCTGAAAAGAATGGGTTTTCTGTAGTTCGTGGGCTGACGGTTGATTATCATCCTGCGGCGATTCGCCGTGTGATTGGACAGCGAGAGAGGAAGCCCGAGGAGGAGAACTGGAATGAAAAGACTGCTGAGGATTTTGACTTGGATTTGATTTGTGCGACTCTCTGTCGACCGGGCACAGTTTGGAACCGCAGTCCAGCCAATAATGAGTATCGTCACTTTCCGGCGATCGCCATGAACAGGTATGCCCGTGCATGGAATGCATTTATATGTGCTAATATTTTGCCTTCTTCACATGCACACGAGGTCACAGTTGAGAGAGCACAGTTGTTGTGGGGAATTCTGAATGAGGGATACTATGTGGACCTTGGAGAGTTTATCTACCAAGGAATTCTGAAGTTTTTGAGGGGAGCAAAGCATATGAACATCCCTTATGCATCCACAGTTACGAAGCTATGCCGAGCAGTAGGAGTGAACTGGCCGGCTCATGAGCAGTTGCAGTTGCCAGTAGCTCCGATAGATTCTGGCACTCTGAATGGGATGCAGGAGTGGACCGGTGGTGAGCCTGAGGAGCATGGGCTGGGTTATCGTCTTCCAGGAGGGCGTCCAGCACGAGGTGCTACTATGGCTAGGCCAGGGCGTGGTGAGGCTGGTTCTTCGAGAGCTCAGGAGGGTGCTGGGATGGGTGATGCCCAGTATAGGAGGCTTTCACGGCGGATGGATGCCATGTATGAGACGCAGAGCAGGTTTGCTCAGGAGCTCACCCTTGCGTTAGGGACTGCTTTTTGAGGCCTTGGAGCTGATATCCAGTGGCCAGTTTTTGGTGAGGACTCTGCATACCCGCCGCCTGATACTCCACCCACTGAGGGTGATGATGATGATGACTCCGAGTAGGTATACCCTGTGTTCCTTTCTACTACCTTCACTGGGGACAGTGAAGATTTTAAGTTTGGGGGTGGTAGTTAAGGAATATTTTGTGTGTGTCATATAGCTGCATATTCATGATAGTTAGTTCATATAGTTGCATAATTTTTGCCATATAGTTTTTTTTATATAGCTTTATTTGTTTGTCATATCATATAGCTCATGCATATACCATGATCCCTTTTGCAATGATTTATCGACTGAATTGTGATATTGATGCGAGTGTAGTGATAGCATTAAAGTGATATTAAGTTGTGTAGGTTGATATGCATGCTAGAAGCACTTGTATTTTCACTAAGTCTTAGAGAATGCTTAAGGGCTAGATTGTTGTTATGATCTGATTATTTTCGAGGATAATCTATTTATTATGCTTAGAATTTGATAATAGGTTCTTAGTGGTAAAGGCATAAAAAAGAAAAAAAAATGGAGTAAAAATGGAATTTGTTGCTAGTTGTGGCTAGGCGTCAAATGGCTAGTAGCCGGCTCGCATGTTATGCGAGTAGTCTAGGGTTGAGCAAGATGGAGCGAAACGCACTTGCTCAGAAAAGAAAAGGAAAAAAAAAAAGAAATTTTTTTTTTGCATAATTGATCAAGAGTGGGCTCTTTGGTATTCGAGTTATTAAGTTCTTAGGGGACTTTGTGCCTAGTACCTAAGGCTTTTAGAGTCTGGGATCCGCTAACCTAACGCTCGTTACATGGATACCATTGTATAAGTCTTTTGTGGACCTCACTCATTGCACGGTCAAATAAGCATTTGAGTTGTAAATAAAAAGCATAATTCTGTAGTAAGCTCCAGAGTTCTTGTAGTGTTGTATATCACTTTGTGCCAAGAATTTTTATTCTTTGTATAATCGTAGGATTGCCTTGAGGATAGTCTAGTCATAGTAATTGGTCTAGTTCCGAAGCATATCTGTTAAGCATTTGCACACACCACGTTTCTGGCTGTATGTCCGTTTGCATGAGTTTATTGATCTTTAGTGTCTAACTGCATTCGTTGAGACGTGACAATTTGGTTGGTTAATTGTAGTAAGGGGGATCGTTGCATTTTCACATAGATTGCATTCATGCATATTTTTATTTGTTTTGAGTCTGTGACGCTTGAGGACAAGCATCGATTTAAGTTTGGGGGTGTGATAAGTGGCATTTTATACCACTTAGAACGTCTTAAAATGGCTTAAATTGGTGTCTTGAAATCAAGTATTTTGTGTATTTGATGCGTTTTTCTAGTGTTTATGCATTTCAGGGTATTAGTTGCATTTCGGAGGAGGAATCATCAAGAATAAGCCTTGGCATGTGTTCACCATTGAGAGAGGAAAAGAACGGGCAGATTACGGCGAAGAAACGGAGCAAACCTGGAATTTTTCCAGTAGGGTCCTGCGCGCCCGCGCAGCAATGCTGAGCGGCCGCGCAGCAGCCTTGCGCGCCCGCGCAGAAATGCTGAGCGGCCGCGTAGGGTCGGGGAAAAAGCTGAATTATTTTAGACTTCTACTTCTGTTTGGCTTCCAACTTCTATGTAATCTGAGTTTTATGGGACTATTATATAAGTAGATTTGAGACGTTTTCATAGAGAATAAGAAGGAGATTATGTTTTAGATTGTGTTTTGCGCAAGAAGCGAAGGAGATAAGGAAGAAGACCGATTTAGCACACTGCAGCGAAGAGGAAGCATATTTTCTTGTGATTCTTGTTTCGTTGTAACGTTGGATGCTAGTTTTCTTGCTTTGACTTATTTACTCTTGTGACGTACTCTGTTTTAATATAATTAGTTTAGTTATTATTTTCTTGTGTTGTTTATCATGATTTCATATGAACCCATGATGGCGATAAGTTCTATTATGGGCTAATCGTGATCATGGGGTTGCAACGGATTTATTATGGAATTCTTTAGTTAATTGTTTAATACTTTAGTGTGTGATGATTGCATGATATCTAGTATTGGTTGTGCGTATTCGTCTTATGTGTGTCGCGAACATATAAGATAGGGTGTTAATCTCTTGTGAAGCGACGGTGGATCTTGAGATTTAGAACTTGCCATGCTAGCATAGGTTCATGTACGTTGTGCATGATTAGTGGGTAATTCTAACAGTTTTATTTGCCCTATGTAATCAAAAGGAATAACTTGTGCTTAAATCGTTGTGTTGTCAATTTCTGTAGACATATAGGAACTCAACATGATTGATGACTATTCAACTTCTATCTTAATTGTGGGTGTTTGGTAGAATGGTATTAGTACAATGAAAGTTGGCTTTTATCAGTTCCGTATTATTCGATTAATATCATCACTGTCACATGCTAAAGGTAATAACAATGGTTATAGAAGGAAGTAATAATGAAGTTGTGATCTCATGAGTGTTTTATTATTGATAAATTGAATTGTTAGTTAAGTGGTTAATTAAGTAGTTAATTATAGTTAATATTTAATCAACAACTTTAAGTGTTACCTTAACATTGAGAAGTAATCATACATTGGTGAGTGAGTTTAATTAGACAATAACTTAGTCTGAGTCTCTGAGGGAACGAACTAGAAAGTATTCTATATTACTTGTGAACGCGTATACTTGCGTGAATATTAGTGCATGTTTTCGCCCTAACAATATCCCACAGTATAACCCTTGCTGTCATCTCCAAAGGTAAAACTTGGGCCAGCTCTCTCCTTGAACTCTGTGAGCAGGGTAGAATCTCCATTCATGTTCCTTGAACAACCACTATCCAAGTACCAAAGATTCTTTCTGTTTCTCTGCATACATCAAAATCAAATCAAGTTGATTTTGGTACCCAAGTTTCCTTGGGTCCTGTCTTATTAGCTTACTTTTTTGGTTTCTTAGGTTTGACCTCATTTGACTTGGGAATTTCTGATTCATCCTTAGTCATTTGAGTTGGACCTTTGAAACCAGTCATTGAAACAGAATTATCATGCACATTTTGATTAACAGGAAAAGGCATGTTGTTTGCAAATATGTTATTCCAGTAAGGCATGCTAAATGACATTTGTGGCATACTAAATGCAGCATAATAAGAATTAGGTACAAATGGCATATTAGCAAATTGTGCATTAATATTCTGAGCAGACATAGCATTCACAGGCATAGAAGGCATGGCATTCATGGTGGGAAAAGGAGAGGGTACAGATATAGGAGTAGGCATGGCAAGTTTGCAGTTAACAGACAAATGATTAACACTACCACACTTAACACAAATTTTTTTAGGAGCATACTTATCAGGTGTGTAGTTGTTATGTTTGTTAATCCCTGTTTTCCCATTTCTATTGTTTTTCTTTTTAATTTCTGTTTTAACCTCTATCTTTTCTAATCTGTCATTCAATTGCTTGATGGACAGATGACCAACATTCACTTTCTTCCCCTTCTTCACTTGACTTGATTCTTCTGAAACAAATTTTTTGGAAACTGATCCATATTTCTCATTCAGCTTGGCCATCTTGGCTTTGCTCACAGGTTTGCTTACAGCCGACGGATGAGGAATTGTGTCAATCAACGGATAATCCTTTTAATTATTCGACGGATGACTCTCATCATCCGTCGAGTCCACATCTGTTAGCAATCCTTCAACCAAGTTGGATTCCATCTTCTCCTTACTCTTTTTCCAGGCTGCATCATAAAAGAACTCAATACCTTGAACTTTAGTGATTTGGGCATGGACATTTCTGGATGATTTCCATGCTTTAATCACTTCCTGTTCTTGTTCAAGCTGCTTCTTCAAGTTCTCTTCTTTCTTCAAGGACTCAATTAATTCATCCTTAGCAATCTTATATTTTATTCTCAATTTCTCAAATTTAATAAACTGAGACTCTAGCACATTATTCCTTTCACTTAAAAACAAATTGTTTTCTTTGATTTTAGCATTTTCTTTGGTGAGAGACTTAAGTGTAACACGCAAATGATATAATTCCGTGAACATGTCATTTATGGCATCGATACACTCAGCTTTAGATAAATGTGCTAGGTTAGTGGTGATTAACTGATTACTTGAAGAACTTGTTTCTGTTTCATCAGAGTTCGACATCAGGGCTAGATTGACATAGCTTACATCTTCATCTTCATCCAAACCATCAGCTGCCCAGTTATTTTCTTGTGTAATGATAGCCCTTTCCTTTTGTTTGAGCAACTCAAAATACTTCTGTTTATAATCAACAGGCTCAAACTTCTTTTTGCTGGAATCTGACTTTCTACCCTCACTGGAAAAGTGCCATGCCAAGCCATATTTGAAACATTTGAATTTAGATTTATCCACCATGTTTCTATTTGGCTTGGCTGCTCCAAAGTTCTTTTTGAACTTGAGCTTGGAAAATCTTCTGGAAAGGAATGCTAAATGCTCATCAATATCATCCATGTCATCTTGGCTCAAATGATCTTCATTTTCAGCTACCAGCCCTTTTCCCTTGTTCTCACAGGCCTTTGAAGTAGACTCAACAGCTTCTACCTTCACCTCTTTCTCTTTTTCTAACTCAGCAACCAGTGCTATGGACCCTCCTTTCTTCCTTCCTTTCTCCATCATCTCATCTTGCTCTATTTCAAGCTCATAAGTTTTCAGGATGCCATACAGTCTCTCCAAGGTAAACTCCTTATAGTCTTGAGAATTTTTCAATGAGACTGTCATTGGTTTCCATTACTTTAGAAAAGATATAAGGAACTTGAGATTGGAGTCTTTTATCTGATAGACTCTTCCATGCAACTTCAGAGCATTTAATAGTTTTTAAAATCTACTAAAAATGTCAGTGAGAGACTCACTATCTTCACAAAGAAAGTGCTCATATTGCTGAATTAGCAGCTGCATCTTATTCCCCCTTACTTGCTCAGTACCATCACATATAATCTGAATTGTGTCCCAAACCTCCTTGGCTGTTTTGCAGTTAATGATGTTATCAAACATATTACCATTAACTCCATTGAACAATATATTCATGGCCTTCTTGTTTCTCCTGACTTGCTCAATATCAGGATCTGACCATTCATGCCTAGGCTTGGGAACAGATGGTTCATTCCCTGTTGCAGCTCTCATTGCTACATGAGGAACTCTCTCTATGCAATCCACATAGGCCTCATCTTGAGAAAGAAGATGTAGGTGCATCTTCACCTTCCAGTGGTGATAATTGTCTTTGTCCATAAATAGAATCTTAACTCCAACATCCTTCTTGTTCATCTTGCTGTTTGTTGTGATCTTTAAACTCTTTTTACTTCAAGAGCTTGCTCTGATACCAATTATTATTCCTTAACAATACAACAAGAATTATAGAAGGGGGGTTGAATGTAATTCTGGATTCTTTTTAAGATTTTTCAAACTGTTCTAACTCAATAATATATAATTGTTTGATTTGCAAAGTGTGGAATGAAAGAATTATATAAATCAAAACACAAGTAATAAAAACACAAGTCTTTAAAATTTTCTGGTGGATTTGAATGTATCCACCAAATATATATATATATATATATATATATATATATATATATATCGAGAGAACCATGTGAAGTTTGAATAGCTCACAACTGCTTTTACAAGTGAACAAACAAAACTACCGAGAAATTCTTAACAGTTACAGCCTTTTCTATTTCTCTTCTAAAATGTGTTTGCTTAGTTATTTGTTCTACTAGCTACACTTGGTTTATATATCACCAAGTTTACATGGTAATAAGACAGGATAATAAAACAAAACATATCAAGTCTAACTCCATACTGCTTCACTACTCTATTCCAGCATCTTTGAAAATCTTCATAACTTGCATGGAAATGGTAATGCTTCTTTGTTCTCATTTTCCTGCTAAACAGGCTGCCACATTCCTTTTGCAAACACCCAACGCATTTGACTGTGTTATCACTGTCAACAGATATTTGAATTGATCATCGGTCAGAAACTTTCTTGACATCCGTCGGGTAGCTTTGTTGATCATTCGTCAAGTAGCTATTTGACACTTGACTCCATTTCATTTATGCAGAATTACAAGACATCTTATATTTACAATTAATCAACCTAATCTGCATATCTACATATCTACTAGCAGTCAACATGACTCATATGCTACTACAGAATCTACACAAAGTTGTTTGCAGAAATGTGTTACATTACTTATTGTTACATAAGCTACTCACCCGGTGGATATCAATTAGTCATCCTTCGGGACTATATTTAATCATCCGTCGGGACTATAATTGATCATCCGTCGGGTGCTACAAAATTCACTAAGTTAAATCTAATAAGGTGTTTTGTTTAGCTTATCATCAAGTATACAACATATTCCTAACAGTTATCTTTAAAAAAATGGGTGAAATATAGTTGTCAATTAATTGGTGAATTCTTAAATTATACACAAAGTTGTTTTAATTATATTATAATACAAAAAAAAAGATTACTACATTATTAATCACGAAGATACTAACTGCAGTAATTTGGTAAATTTTGTCAATAAATTTCATGTTAAACAGACATAAAATCTTATTCTTGTTAAATATTAGCAAATTAAGAAAGAAACTAACAGGGAACACGAGTTCATACAAACTAACAAAAAAAGAAAGAACAATTAACTTTATCACATAAAAGAAAGAATAGTTAGGGAAATGCTATTTCCAGAGCCGTTTTTTATTTTCAGAGCATTTAAAGTATAAAATGAAAAAAACTGCCCCATGCATTTACAATGATAACAAAAGAAAACAATAAAAGGAAAAGAGGAGTATAAGGGTAATTTCGTCTTTTCGTAACTCGTCTGCTCTGAAAATTAAAATTTTGCTCTGAAAATAACATTTCCCAATAGTTATTACTTACATTGCTTCCTCAACGGTGGTCTCGTTTGCATCTTCATCTTCGTCTTCATCTTCAATCACGATTTCATCATTATTATCGTATATCCGAGTTTGCACCATCAGGGTTCAAGAAAGGTTAATTTGGGGGTATAAATTTAGGTATAGAGTGTTAGAGTATTTGAGTATATTATATGACTAAAAAGGTCGCCGGTTATAAGAATCAGGTTCCAAAATGGATGAGTTATAATTTGATCGGTATTCACGATAAGTGAGTTATTTTACTAATGTGACAACTTTCCTCGCACTAATAGACGGTCTTTGTGACAACTTATTGGGTACTAAGAGCATCTCCGATAGGGGTTGTCAAGGTGGTTGCCAAGTTTATATGGCATGACACCCTTGATTGCCTACATATTGGAGTTGGGAGGTTGCCTATCAAGATTGCCAAAATTTGGCAACCCCTTGACAACTTCCTAAATTAGAAAAAGTCATAAAAAACATTTAAAGTGTATATTACTCAACCCATTTTTATATTGAACTAAATATAAAATTAATATATAGGGACCACATGGGTAACCTTTAAAGTTGTTTAACTATTTGAGTAAAATTTTAATAAATGTTGCCAAGATGATATGAGAGAAAATTAAAAAATAATATATTTAATAATTTGTGATGGTTTGACAATTTTGTTAGTAACCTCTATTTGGAGATGCTCTAGAGGGTTTGCAAGTTAATGACATTTAAACGACCGTGAAATTTTTATCGTGTTTAAGTTTTAAAAAATGAAATAAGCTGACTGCAAGATTTTAAAAATGAATGAAATGAGCTGATTGCAAGATTTTTGACTTGGAATAACCCGGTTGCAAGTTTCTGAGATGTTGTCATTTCACCCATGATTTTTACGCCATAGTTTGAGAGTAAAAACAATAGTCTTTCCGGATCCAGGGTGTTGCCTGAATTCGAATCAACATAGTATACCCAACTGAATGCCCCGACGGCGATTCTTTCCTTTTTCACAAGGTACGATCTCATAATTATATGCTAAACATTGTCCAAATATCTTTTTGATTCATAATTCATTATTATCGGGGCTTAAATATCATGAGTTGCTTATTATTGTAAACATGATCTGTATATAAGCTGATTGGTAATTGATTATGGACACTGTCACTTTGGTGTTCTCTTTGGACGATGACAGCCCATGTTTGCACACCACCTGTTTGACACAAATACCCAATGAAATGATGAATAACGATGTTACTAACTGAATCATCTTTGGTTTATTTAACTAGGCCACATTCTTATATTTTTGTTGGTTTGAACTCGTTCTCATTTAGGTCCTGTCTTTCTGGTAGACATGCAACAGCAGTTGCTTTCGTTCGCCATAGTGTTTTTGAAAATATAGTTACGTAACATGATATTGTAAACGAATGAGTGTGTTCGAAACCACAAATTCTCCAACAAACCATCTAAGCTAATGAAATTCTTATCAAAATTTACGACATTTAAGTAACTATTATGATCAAGGGGGTGATTCGTCCTTTACCCGTCTAATGTCCATGCATCAGCACCACCTACAGTGTAGATGCCTCTGTTTACTAATTCTTGATATACAAATACTTAAATATTTAATGGTTTTTTCTAAAGAATTTTTTATTTTCTAGGTTTTTTTAAGGTTAGTTTCTTTTTTTTAAGCTCACCTTACTTCCTATGAACGAAATATTTTATGTCTCTCTTTCACATCGTGTCCATGACTCTTTTAGGGGCTGTTTACATTCACTACCTTTTTATTCACTACCTTTTGTAAAATATGCATAATATATTAATATATTGTTTTTTTATGAATCATACATGAATATTATTAATAATAATACAATTAATATTATTAAAATTAAAATATTTGTTTTAAAATAAAGACAAAACAAACTCGCATAAAATTTGAAAATTTTATATTAATGAAGTAGTCACAAATGAATTGTTAACATAATAATACATAAAAGATGATATATAATACAAATATTGAAAACTATATAAATATAATTAAATAATTTAAAAACAAGTTTTCATAATATAATTTTTGTTGACAATAACATTATTTACAATTGTTCATTGATTACATAAAAAAATTATTTATTCTAAACAGAGAAGTGTTCATATATATTTTCTACTTTTTTGTTTAAGTTAATTTGGAACATGTTTTCTCATTTTTCAATAGTTTTATTAGAAATAGAAAAGTGAGAAAATTTTAGAAAATTGGAAAAAAGAAAACTAGGAAAATTTTCTGTAATTAAACAGCCCCTTAGTCCTTTAGTAGATATTATACATGTTTAGTGAACAGAAGTAGTCGTGAATGTTACTATCATATCTCAAAATACCAACAACTTCTAGCAGGAATCATTCTGGATCTTTTCATGTCACTTTTATAATTCTACCTGATTTAATGTAATCTTTTATATTTAATATTGAATCAGGTGAAAAGAAGGGAAGTCTACAATAGCAAGTGTTTGAGACATGCCAGAAGAAGGTGATTTAGGTGCTGTTCCAGTAGAATGTATTCGCCAGTACAGATCACTCCTGCAGTGCCATCGTCGTGTCCCAGCAGGGCCAGGAAGGGATGCAGCATGCCGGCACCTGAACCTATCGCTCGCCAATTGCTTGGTGGCTACAATTTGCCCCGACGAATCAGAGGCAGTTAGGAGTCTCTGCCGAAGTGGTGGAACTGCTCTTAAGCGGTCTCAGTGTGAACAAGCTCAGCTTTCTCTCGCTGTTTGTCTCTCTTCTCACCAGAATCAAACTCCCAATTCTTAAACTTTTGTTACCTTCTTAATTAATGCTGGGCTCTTGATTCAGAAAATTATCTCCACTGTAGGAGTGTTCTTGTTAAAATTAAATTTCGAACCACCAGCATAGTCCTATAATAATTTTTTGGACTGTATGTAGTATATAAAAATATGTATGTTCTTTTCTAGATAGCTATTCTTAGTGAGTATCTATTTACAAATTTACATGGTTATTCAGTCTTTAAAGAATACAATCACAAACTTGGAACATGTTTAATTCATTGAACATAGAAGGTAATATGGCAAATATATAAATCTTATTGAACAATTTTTTCTAGTTTCTTGTTCAAAAGCTTTACTTTTGCAAATTAATAAACATTAAGATACTTATACATTGTGTCCAATAAACATACAATATATCTTGCTAAAAAAAAGCTTCTCGCCTGCATTATTACACGATTACAGAGGAAGCTTAGCTGGAAAATTTCTCTCGGTCATGGGGAGTTGTATAGTCTATATTTGGACCACTGGGAATAATTCCAAATGGATTGATCGAAGGATGGCTTCCATAGTAATGCTTCTTGATGTGTTCCATATGGACAGTGCTACTCATTCCAGGGATTTGGTATATGTCTTTAGTATAGTTGAACAAATTTGGGTACTCGCGAAGGAGCTTCTTGTTGCACTTGAAGTGAACAGCATAAACCTGTATTTTCAGCACAAGATTATGGTTAGACACTTAAACTTGTACTTCAAACAACGTCGTTGCATTTGCAGCTGTCAGGTGTATCGTTACAAGCTATAAGGTGCAAATCAAACAATTATTTGAGGATGATAAGAACATACATTATGAAGAAAACCCAGAAATGAATTTCATGACTGTCTTGGAGCATGTTAGTTTTCTCAAGACATGATGCATTGTAATATTTCAATAAAAGACCAAAAAGTTGATGTGTGCTACTAAAAACAGAAAAGCCCTCTTTAGACATGGGAAATCGTGTATTTTAAGGAATTCACAAAGTTGAAGCCAAATTAAGCTTCATCCTGCAAACTATGAAAATTACACTATGGTAAAATTTAATGTCTCTCAGAAGTAATGATATCTGCTCTTTCCAAGTAGTAGGAATTATTGTCCAATATATATAAAAAGAACGGCAGTTCTTCGTAATAGCAGGTATTGACACTTGCACAGAACACACAGACAGACATGATGCACATTCTTTTTCCGCGGAATTCATGACTCTTAGGTAATTGGTTCAAAAATCAGAACATCTCTCTTCCTTGTGGAAAGAATTCATACCTCATCAAATCTTATAAGAGTTACAAACAAGCGGACATCTGCTTCTGTCAGTGTCTTCCCGCTTATATATCGCTGCTTGCCAAGTATCTCCTCACATCTATCCAAGGCTTCATACAACTTTTGCACAGCCTTAACAATAATACCCAAAAATGTTTGAGAAAATAGCCACGAGCAATATACAAGAAATATAATTATTCCCAATAACCCCCCCCCCCCCCAATTAAATGAACCATAAATCAGAAAATGATACCTCATTGTACGGCTCTTGTTTCGTGGCAAATCCACATTTATATACGCCATTATTTATCCCGTCATATACCCAACTGTTCACTTCGTTAATATGCTCTTCCATATTAGAAGGATAGAGGTCTAAGGACGCATTCTCTGCGAGATGGTTAAATTCCGTGTTAAACATACGAATTATCTCCTCACTCTCGTTGTTCACTATCGTCTTTTGCTTTTTGTCCCAAAGAACCTAAGATTACACAACATCCAACCAATCATATACAAAAGTGGAAATTCAAGAAAAAGAAGGGATGATATATATTGAATTGACATACCGGAACTGTGTATTTTCCAGCATAGTTTATACTTGCAATCTCGTATATTTCTCTTATACTTTTTGCTCCATTAAAAGGGTCTACTCCTGCCCCTGGCTCCTCTGTATCTGATGCAGGAAAGACCCAACCCCTGTGGTCATCACTGTCCTTTGTTCTCCCCCATATAGGCTTAACAGACTAAAATATGAGTTAATTAATATCTATAACCACTTAATGTGACTAGGAATTATAAGAAAAAATACTTTAAAAACTTACTGTATAACTGATGGCTTTATCTAGCCCTTTAATCTTCAAGTACGCAAGACACCTGGAGGCCCAAGGACATGCATATGATACATAAAGATGATATCTTCCGGCCTCTGCAGGGAAGGGGGAGTTTGGATCTTTTGAGATCAGATGACGAAATGTTGAAGGAGTTCTTACAAAAGCGCCAGATGCTGACATCTCGTCTAAAGCGGAACGAGCCATTTGTGGATAGAGCTGAAGTATGAATTAGTATCATAAACACAGAAACTAGTGCTGTAGTATGAATTAGTATAAAAAAGCCACCAACTGCTTTAACTCTAGTTGTAAATCAGAATAATGAAATACATACGCAAAATAATAACTACATGCTGATCTGTAAAAAAAATGTCAATTTCAATTTCTGTAGACCCTACTGGCCTGGAGTTAATTTCTCAACAGCCAGTAGCATCAACTTTGACCATACAACAAATGATCAAAATTACAAGAAATTTCAAGGCAGACCAAACCCCCTGTATAATTTATCTTCTCAAGTAAGATGTACACAGACCCTACCCCAAAATTATTGAAAATGACATGAGAAACTTTGCATTTCTCTGACTCAATCAAGAAAACAATAAATGGTATTCACTAAATAAAATATCACAGACTCTGATCAATTGAATACGGAATTAGATAGATAATATGGATACAAAATATACCAAGAAACGTAACAATTATATTTGAAATGAAAAAGGTGATCACAAGCATGCAAACTGATATAGAGAAATAAGGGGGGGGGGGGGGGGGTTGAAAGATGTACCTTAGAAGACAAGTGATTGCAGAGGTGAGGTTGCTTTGGCACAAAACTACCGAGTTTACAAATGGAAGGATACATCAATTTTTATTTTATTTATTTTTTAATTTATATACATCGTGTATCTCTCTTCTCATTCTTCTTTTTAATGAGGGCCATGTCCTTATCCCCCGCCAACAAAATTGCAAGTTTGCAAACTTAAATGTCACGTTTGTCAATACTACTGATGGATTAAATTGACTTTTTCTTAATTAAATTCACTTTCGTTTCATGGATTTTTTATACATTATATAATTAAAAATATATAAAAAAATTATATCATTAGAATGGACATTTAGTCTATTTCAATATTTAATTTTTAGTTTTTCAAATTAGCAAATACATTTTTTTTAGTGTTTAGTTAAATATTGGTTAATTGGACTTGAAAATCAATATCTACACATAATTAGGTACAAAAGGAATACTATTATATAACTATTTAAAATTTTATTCCACTCAATATTAAGATTCATAATCTTATAACCCAATTGAAATTATTAATAAGCATACTTTCTTGGATGTTTTAGTTGCTTTCCGTTCGCACTCATTTTTGTTGTATCTATTTAATACGGATATTAAAGAAGTCAATGGTGTAAATGATATACAAAGAGACCAACTTTAAAAAGTTAATTACAAATCAAATTAAATTAAATACATATAAAGAGATAAATTAACCAAGTAAGGTAGGATAAAACAATTTAATCAAAATATTTTTAACAATACTGAACGAGGGACTGGCAAAATAATCTGATCCGATGGATTATCGATCCGAAATCCGAAATTTTGAATTTACCGAACCCGATTTTTTGGATTTGGATTTGGATATAAATTTAATTTTAAAACCCGATTTTTTTTGGATTTGGGTATTAGGTATACCGATCTGAAACCCGATCCGAAATCCGAAATTTTGAATTTACCGAACCCGATTTTTTAGATTTGGATATGTATTTAATTTTTAAACCCGAAAATTTTTGGATTTGGATTTGGATATTAGGTATACCGATCCGAAATCCAAAACTCTATCCGAATCCGATCTAAACCCGAAATTCGAGAAAAACCCGAATTATTAGTTATATATATATTAATTACATATAATTAGATTTTTATATATTACATATTATAATATTATATATAAATATATATAATTTTATATAATATACATTATACATATTATTATATAATTTTTAGAACATATATTTTTATATTTACGTTAAAAATTAACTAATTATAAGGTTCAATCAAATATTATTATTCAATCATTTAAATGTATGATAAGGTTTATAAAGTTAACAAAATATTTTTAATGATAAATTTAAAAATTGGGTATAGTTGAGTTAATTTTTTAAATATTACTATAAATATAATAATACAATTAAAGACGTGGTGAAGTGTTTGATGAAAACACGTTAAAACTTTTTTCTCTGCAATTCGCATGTTCGATACCAAACACTTGCAATATTAATAATTATACAAATTTTTAGATTTTGGGTTCGGATATGAATATCTAATTCAAAAAAATTTTCGGATTTCGGGTATACCCAAATCCGATCCGAAATCGGATGAATCAGGTTCGGATATTATTTTTCGGGTATTTTTCAGGTTCGAATATGAATAAAATTTTCGGCCATCCCTGGACTTGGCAACCGCCGCCACTACTTGCAGTATTGACTTATTTATTTGGTTCTGCCTTTCAGCAGCCTAACTTTCAATAAAATTTGTGTTTTCTAACAATTATTGTATTTTCAAGTAAATTTCAACACGTATGCAATGACAACACCACAATTCTTTCATATTATAAAAGAATAAAAGTATTCTGGTACTAAAAGAAACATATTTCTATCCAACTTCTTCATGTCCTCTATGGTGCAAAAGATATATGTATAAAAAAAACCAAATCATTAACTCTTGCAGTTAAAGAAATGTGGGGGGACTGGCCTATACCTTTTGCTACAATAATATTAAAAAGCACACTGTGATTGTTAAAAATTGAAAAGATTAACACTATCCCGGCATGATCTTGAGGAAGACACTTTCATTTTCCCAGCAATCAATAAACTAAACATGCCCAAGTCCCAACTATGATTACCCTGTGTCAATGCACTACGCGATATCCGCATGCCTATCAGCAAACACTTTCTGTCTTCAAGATAATCTGGAAGAAGGATTCAGTGTCGGGGATGTTCATCTCTTATGTACAGGGTGATTTATTGAATGGTACCTTGGTAGCAGTTCTTTCTGAAATTTTAGGAGGAGAGATCAGTTACATAATTGTAGTAGAATACTTGCTTACTGGATGATCAAGTTATAGACAGACATGGGAAGATCACAAAGTTATGATTGTATATATTCCTGACAATGAGCAAACTTTCGACTAAAAGAATTCTAGAGAAGCAACTCACTGATCTGGTCAAGGTGAGTATAGATATTGAGCACGCTTACCCTGACAATATTAGACCTTCATCTACAGGTGGTATAAGAAAAATAACTTCTTCCTGGTCCATTTTAATCATCAATATTAGTTCACTATATAAATTTTTTCTGACAGCTAGAAATTTACATGATGAAATATCACAACTATCAATAGTGCTGAAGAGGTTTAAGAAAAAATAAATACTACAGCGTAAACCAAAACAGGCACAAGATTAATCACTCATAAGTGGAAACAGAAAAAGCTGAATTAACATAATTTTCTTACAGCACAGAAAGATCGTGTGTGTAACATGGCTTGCTAAAGTAACTGTCTTTATTTGCAATATCCATGGATTTTTAAGCAGTAGTAATACCAAATATATAACTACATAAAATGCATAACAAAAGAAAGGTTTATTTCATTCAGATTTTCCAGAAACAAATTTACCCTGTTTAGTCTATAAGAATCAGTTGAGGAAGGATGAGGATGACAAATTGAAAATCAGTTAACTTTTCCATTGAGAAATGCTATTACGCATAATTGGTAATTAAAATACATTGCATTTTTACTGAAAAGCAACACCCTGATTTCTCAATAGAATGACATACGTTTTTATAATTAGCTTATTGAAAGTAAATGCATCTATTCCAATTATAAGACTACAGTTTAGATGCAGCTCACCTTATATTTGGTCGCCTAAACTTGTTTCTCACATGGGAAGAAAGATACAATGAAACCGAGGTCATAAGGTAATTGCCGTTATCAATAACTGCAGAATTTTTCAAAAAAGATTTATCTCTACAAGCTCAGAACTCACTGCAAGGAAGTCAATAGCATGAAGTATACAGCTTCTCTGAACAGGAAAGTACCAACTGCTTACCTCAATCAAGACTCCACGTCTCTGATGTGCGGACAGATTTTAGGTCGCTTGTCTTGCCGAGCAGCGGTGAAGACAGAGATACTGCCTTCTGTAAGACACTAATCAAATGTAAATGTATTACCATCTACCTTTTCACAGTTTTCCAGGTCAAAAGATACTGCATCATTTCCGTACACTTCCAAAAATGGAAAACAATCCTGATACAAGATTGGAAAGTGAATCACACCATCACTAGATATGACAACAGTTGATATTCATGGTTTGAATGCATTAGAGCCCACTAACTTGGGCCTTTTAATATCCTTTCTGATACATCAGAAACAAGTTCATATTTGTTGCTTTCATAACATGCAGTCATGAAAGCTGCAAGACTTACTCTATCAATGTTATGGTCTTTATCGATTAATTTATGGAAAAATGCTGCTGCGATATCTACTTTCTGGTCATTACAGAGCTTTCTGATCAAGGTGTTAACAGTGCGTATCCACAACTTTTTGTCTAGTTTGTCAAGGATAATCATAGCTGTTGAAGATTCACCAATTTTGCAGTGTTCATACGCTAATGTCAGGCGAGTAACTTCACACGGTGAAATTCCTTTATCTGTCATGGCATCATACAATACACAAGCCGCATCCATTTTTGACTCCTTACAAAGCCCACTTATCAGAGCACAATATGTGATACTATCAGGTATACAACCATGTTCACTCATCCTCTGAAAGTACTTCATACCTATGTCTGCCTTGTTATCTCTAGAGTATCCACATATCATAGAGGTGTATGTTTTACTGGTTGGAACCAAGCCAAGTTTAAGGGCTTCATCAAAAAGCCTCTCGCTTTCTTTCATTTTTTTTTGCCGACAGAATGCAGCAATTAATGTAGTAAATGTATGTATATCAGGCGGAATGCCATCCTTTAACATCTTATTAAAGAACACCAAAGCTAGCATTATATCATCACAGTTGCAGCTATATGATATGAATATGGTATACGTAAATCTATCAGCATGCAGACCACATCTAAAGCATCTCTCCAGCAACTCATATGCCTCTTGAACCCTTCCTTTCTTACATAGACCATCAAATAATGCGTTGTAAGTACAAATATTAAGAGACAGTCCCTCTTTGCCCATCATATCCATCAAGTCATATGCACGATCAAAGTTTCCTACTTTACAGTGTCCATCAATTAAAGTAGTATAAGTATTAACATTAGGAACCAATCCCTGTTCAAGCATCTTACGAAGCAGCATATCCGCTCGATTCATCTTCTCTTCCTTACAATATCCATTGATCATAGCAGTATACGTAAGCACATTGGGTTTATAATTATCACTCCTGACAAGTTTAAGAAAAAGCCTAAAAGCCTTATCAATCCATCCTTTCTTACATAAACCATCAATCATAACAGTATGTGTATAAACATTCGGCTTCAAACCTTTCCTCACCATCTCCTCCAACAACTCAAACCCTTGCTTAATACTCCCCCTCTTACACAACCCATTAATCAAACACGTATAATTAATCACATTCGGACTCAACCCCACATCAACCATCTTCCCAAAAACCCACAACCCTCGATTCACCAAACCCTTGTCACAAAACAACCTAACAACCATCGTACAAGTCGCATTATCAACCCGAAACCCTCTCTCCAACATTCCACATAACCACCTATCCACTTCCCTAACCTTACCAATCCTACAATACCCAATAACCATCAATTTAAAACAACCCGCATTCGGGACCACCCCTCGTTGACACATTTCATCAAACACCTTCTCCGCAAAACCAATCATCCCCAATTCAACACAAACCCCAAGAAGAAAATTCAAACCCCACGTATTCAAAACCAACCCTTGATTCCCCATTTCAATAACAATCCCAACAGCCTCTTTCAGCCTCCCAATCTCACCAAAATTCTTAACCAAACACCTCATAACCTCCTCAGCTCTCTCCACATTATCATTCTCAATCAAAGAAGAAGCTAAAACAATATAAAACCTCAAAAAGTACCTAAATTTATGGAACCCAATAGCCCAATAAAAGAAACTCAAGGCCACCATAGAGCCAGCCTCATCAGAGAGAGAAGCAACAATAGTAATGGCTTGTTCTAGAGAGAGAGAAGATGAGTCTAGAGAGAGATTGAGCTTGGGAGGTGTAGATTTGAAATGGGTTTGGTTTTGGTAGTAAGATTGACACACTAGTGAACAAATGGTTTTGATTGATGAAGAGGTGGTTGTGTGATAGTGTTTTGGGGTGAGGAAAAAGAGGGGTTTGATGAGTTTGTGAGTGTAGGTTTTGGTGTGTTTGTGAAGAGTGATGAGAAATGATACCATGGGGATGAGTTCTTGGAAGAGCTTTCATGTATGGGGGCTTTGACGGCTTAGCTTGGAATTCATGTAAAGACATGTGGATAAAGCAAATTAATGGAACCGTAAACGGTAACCGGGTAACACATTTGTAGAATGTCACTAGTGTCGCCCCTAAAAAGAATTGGGTTAATTATCAAAGACTTTAATTTAAATGGACGAGTCATTAATTACAAAACTGACTCAAATGAGTCGCTCATTTAAAAATTTATAATAAATTATTATTCTATCATTAGTCAAAATTTTTATAAGTTTTATATATTGAGTTTCGTACACTTTTTATGAATGATATTATATCCAAATAAATGTTTTGAGTTTTAATATTTTAGATAATATTGTTAGATTTTTAAAATTTTATCAGCCATTTATTTTTAATTTTTTGATTATTTTATTTATTTTAATTAAAAATAAATAGTAGATAAATATTAAAAAAATTAAAAATATTATCTAAAATACTAGAACTCAGAATCTTTCATTTGAATGTAATATCATTCATAAAAAATGTGCGAAACTCAATATATAATACGTTTAAGAATTTTGGCTAACGATAAAGTGATATTTTTGATACAAATTTTCAAATGAGTAACTCATTTGAGTCATTTTTGTAATCAGTGACTCATTTGATACATTTGGACACAGTAAGTGACCTACTTGATATTTAATCCTAAAATATTTTTACCTCATTATACTCATAATTATGTCGATGCAAAAGCATTCTTACCCGTGTTAGAGCATCTCCAACGTTGTGCACCTGTTAGGTATAATATCTACGTGTCACTATATTATACCTAACATGTAAAAAATGGAACACTCCAACGGGAAGACTTGTTAGGTATAAATATAGATAACGAAAGAGACGCACGCCACATTTGAAAATGGAACACTCCAACTAGAAAACTTGTTACTTGTCACGTATAAATATAGATAATGAAAGAGACGCGCACCACGTTTGTTCATTGTTGAGCCATCATCTATAATAATACTCTACGTCATCTCCTGCCTATATTAACCATAATTTAGTCTAAATCTTATTCTAAATCTTATTATTTATATTTTTCATAACATGTTTAAGGTTTGAATATATAATATTATAATATAAAAAATGATGTATATATCTTCATAATTATTATATGTATAGATGAATAAATATATTGCTTGTATTTTTATTTATAAAACAATAATGTTATATAATATTAAGTGTAATAAAGTTATTTTATTGTTACCTAAATTTATAAAAATTATAATATATTAAGATATGTTTTAGTCATATATTTTATTTTATATGTACGTAATATTCATAATAATTACTCATTTTTATTTTATAATGTTTACTTTAAAATATTGATTTAAATATATAAATGTTATAATATTATAATAAATATATTTTTAGTAAATATATTATTATATTTCCACTAATATAAAACATAATTAATTAAACTCCCTTTCAAAAAAAGAAAGAATTAAATTTATTTTATTTATATATTTAAAATTAATAAAAAGAATAATATTATGAATATAGTTAATGCCATTGGAGTAAAAATGTTTACAGGTTCAATAAATTTTTAGCTAACCATGTTTTAACTAACAATTTTAGATGTTATCCTTGGAGATGCTCTTAGAACTTTTTTCGATTTGGACCTGAATAGTAGAATGCGAGAGATTGTCCCCTATTCATATCCAGAGTTTGTGGAGTTTGTGAGTGTAGGTTTTGGTGTCTTTATATGTCGATTCATATCTGTATCCGTTCAGGTCACGGATTTCGGATCGGATATCCGCTCCATTTATGTATATTTATTTTTTGACTTAACTTATTATAAAATATATTTAAAATTGACAATTCCCAAAAATATTAAAATACAAGTACAATATATCGAAGTTCAAAGATAAATTACAAACTAAAATTCGCTTTGTGAAATAAACATACCATTGGTTTGTACAGTATTTTAATTCTAACAATGAAAAAATCTTATATGAATTGAAACTTCGGTTATGCTACTCTAAAAGGTAAAAGAATTAGGGTTAGAGAAATGGGGTTATAGGAACGAACCAGACTCTATAGACTGAACTAAACTAAGTATAGATAATTAGACTTGACTCAAGGATAATACGTTTAAAATTAGAATTATTAAAAAATATTTATATAATATTATATAGATATAAACCGAATCGGGTTATTAACGGATCGACTCGGCCTAAATCCATATTCATGTTAGTCGCTAAACACGCGTTAATATTACACGCAAGTATACGAGTTCGCAAGTAGTATAAGATATAAATCATATTCGATCCCTCAGAGACTGTATTGGTTAACTAACTAAATTACGCACCTAAGCAACAATGTATGGTTATTATTTAATGCTAAGACAATAACAAAGTGAGGATGTTTATAACTAAGGATTACGCTAACAATTATAACTAAGAGAATAAAATAGACTGAATTAATATATATGACAAACATGGGATTCTAACTTCATTAAGTATTTCATTCAATAGTTTTATTATTCTCAACCTTAGCATGCAATGGTGATGACACTAATCAGATAACACGAAATTGATAAACGCCAACTTTCGCTGCGCGAGTACCATTCTACCAGACATCCACAAAAGAGATAGAAGCTGAATATGCACCAATTATATTGAGACCCTATATGTCTATAGAATTTGACAACATAATGGTTTAAGCACAAGTTATTTATCTTGATTACATAGGGCAAGTAAGATGGGTAAAATTACCTACGGATCATGCATAAAAATACATGAACCTATGCTAGCATGACAAGTTCTAAATCCTTAAATTCACTTTCGCTTTATTAAGAATTAACACGCTATCTTATAAGTTCGCGACCCTCATAAGATGAATAAGCACAACCATAACTAGGATATCATACAATCACCACACACTAAGGCATCAAACAAATTAACTAAAAAAACCCGTAAATAAATCCGCTAGAACCCCACGATAACGATTAGCCCATAATTGAACTCATCGCCAACATGGGTTCCAATGAAAACATGATATAACAAACATAGTCTTTATACGAATAAATAAATCAAAGTACACACAAGAATATAGGTTCAGCAAAACAAGAAACAAGCATCCAAATTACAACTCAAAACAAAGATTCACAAGAATAAACTAGATCGTCTTCGCCTTTGTTGAATTGTGCCAAAAGGTCTCTTGCCGTCTTCTCACTCCTTGATGTCTTGAAAACTCTGGATATCTGAATATCTCTTTGAAATACGACCTAAGTTATGTTTATATAGCAGTCCATGCATTCCCAGGAGTCCAGACTTCGAATTGCAAATGTAATAACCCCAATTTTTGGAAATTTTTGAAACCCTTATGAATAGTGTTTTTGCTGAATGAGAAAAATTTTCATGCCCCACTATGTAGGGATTCTGTTATGGATATTCTGAGATATTATTAGTACTCTATATGGTATATAAGTGTATGTAAAGATTGTCAGAATCCAATTCCGAATACTTTGATTTTTACCGAAAAATCCACTAGATACGGAAAGAATTGAGTATAAGGTAACAGGATAAAAAGGATTTAAATTAAAGGATTATAAGAGAGGATAAAAAAAAGGGAATATAATATATTGAGAAAGGTTAAGGGAACCTAAGTAATAAGATCCCGGGTATGATCCCTCAAACGATAAACGAAAACGAAAGTTAAGCGAACCGTATAACAGATCAACGGTCATTAGGCAAAAAATTAGGAAGTTAATCAAAGAGATTAGAGGGGAAGATGTCATCCAACCAATGAGAAGAGGACAAAGAGGGAAAGATGACATCATAGCATGACATAAGCATGACATGGAAATGAAGGAAATGTGGTGGATTGTTAACCACACAAAACCAAGGTTAAATTGGTAATTAACCTAAAATAAAACTAATCTAATTCAATCAACCAAGCCAAACATTTCATTTCATCAAAACAAAAAAACACAAAACCTCTTATTTCTTCATTGCTCTCGGCTTTTTCCATTTTCAAGGGAAAGAAATTTCAAAACTCAAGATCAAGGCTTCCTAAATTGGTAAGATAATTCCCTAGTCATCCTTATGCATAGTTATGGCTATCTTATGAGTTTAAGCCTTCAATTCTTTCTCAATCTTCTTCAATAAATCAATGAAGAAGACAATGAATAGTGATTTCAAAGTTTTTAACTTGATTTTTTCTTGTTTTCCTTTAAGATCCAAGCATCCCTAAGACTTCTCAAGGCTTCTTAAGGCTTCCTAGCTACTCCCACCACTTCAAGGAAGGTATATCATCTCCAAACCCTATATTCCTTTGTATAATAAGATGATTTTGATTGTTACGGTGATATAGTAGCTTAATGCTTGTGGTTTAGAGTTTGGGTTGGAGTGGTAGTGAAATGGAATGGTGAATCTTGTTGTTTTGGTTAAAAGAAATTAAGTATAGTTAAATTCAAGCTTAAGCATAAGTATAAATGTTAATATTGAATTTATTGGGGATGTTATGATGTGATAAGGATGGACTTTGGTTGTATGAATGGATTGGGGTTGTTTGGTGATGAATTGGAGTGATATAAAATTGGGTAATCGCGTAAACATAGCCGTCGTAATGTCCGATTTACTTTAGACTGCTTTTGTTCATAACATTTGGACCCGATAACTCCCTGCTAGATTTTGACCATTGCCATGTTTAGATAGTTCATGTTACGAGCTTCGTTTTGATATGTAGTCCGTTTGATTCCGATGCACGGTTTAGGAGAAACGACCGTTTCAAGTAACGGCGTTTCGCGAACAAAACTTTTCCCCTCGCCTTACTTTGAAACATAGGTTAAAGACCAAAAAGGGTTAATTAATGTATGAAACAATTATGGTAAGTGTTTTAGGCAGTTGGTAAGACACTCGCGAAGGAATCGCCTTAAAACTCGTAATGGTTAAATTATTAAAAATGGTGGAGCCGAGGGTACTCGAGTGACTTAAGAGAATCAGTAAGCGCAAAACAAGCGTTAGAGTCTAAGTTAGTTAAAGTATAGATTTAAAAGTGACTTTGGTTTAATTCCAACTTACTTGTTGTTTATAGGTTACCAGACTCGTCCCGAGCCTTTTATCACCCCCAGTCGCTCAGGCAAGTTTTCTACCCGTTATACTGTTGTTGTGATGTATATATGTATATGCATTATCTTGTAATAAATGCATGATGGTTATATTACCAAATTCTTGCGATATATTGTAGCATGTGATATGGTACATATGCATGCCTGTTTCGTATTCTTGCCATATATATCTGTTGGTTCAGTTGATAATACCTATGCTAAAGAATAGCGGTAATTTGCATATACCCTTAGTATAGGGACCCAAAGGTGAAAACATTTTCTAAAACCGGGAGTCGAGGATCCCGAGTAGATTTTATATATATATATATTTATATATATATATGGTTATAGTTTTCAAAACTATTAATCGAATAAGGTTTATTCGATAACTTTATTTTATTAATGAATATTATCTTGAATATTCATTCGAGGACTTATGACTCCTTTAGATTATTTATTGAATATTACTTGGATATTCATTTGAGGATGTATGACTCCTTTATTTTATTTAATGAATATTATTTATAATATTCATTCGAGGTATTATGACTCCGCTTATTATTTATTAATATTCTTTATTTTATTAAAGAATAATGTTCGATAATCAAACTTACTTTTGATATTCAAATAAAGATATTACTTTCGTATAAATATATCTTTGATTATTTACTATTCATTTCAAGTATAAGTTTTCCAACTTCTACCTCAATTATTCTTTATGGGAATATTATTTAAATAATAATATTCAGATATTTCTTTATATTGAGACTGATTTACTTTATTAAATCGGCATTATTCCAAACACTCTTTAAAGTGTTTTCAAGTCTTTAAAATGATTTTCAAAAGTTAGAGCGGATCCCAAAACTCATTTTTATATTTAAGATCTTCCTTTTAAAAAGGGGATTTAAATACACGCTCAAAACCGGAGGGATCCAACTCTGTGGTGTATTTTATATTCGCAACAAGGTTGTTGTCTTGATAAAAGAGTTTTTGATTACTTACCCAACACTCGGGAAGTAGAACAAGTTAATCCATTAACAGGCATCGCCTGGGAAATATCGGTGAGTTTTCCTTTCCAACTAGATACGACTTCTTGGGGAAAGTGGGGACGAGCTTTACGTTTCAGAGTCATGGATTTCATCTGACCTAGGAGTGGCGTAAGTGGCCGAGTAGCGCCGGCCCAGCCTTATTATATTGGCCCAAATGGCCTGGAAGTTCCGCTAAGGCGGTCCATTCCTTAGGAGTTCAGTGTTCGGTTGACAAGTAAATCCGACAGGTTCTCCTCTACATGTAAAAAATGGTGGGGTTGTACTACTACGACTGATCATCGTAAGTGGTCTTCCTGGCGCGACAAACTCCCGTAATGAGTTCATCATCCAGTTGGATAATTCTGCAACACTACCCGTAGCATTTCGATCGAAAGGCTACAAATGGGTGGTTGCCGAAGCATTGACAGGGTCAAACAGTTTTATTGGTGTATCCATTGAATGAAGTATCTCGTAACTTCATTTCTTTTCAAAACATTTCAAAGATCAAATATATTCAAGTTTTATTTGTGGTCTCATCTATGGGATGACCTCTTGAATCTTATTATACTTTGAACAGTAGTAGTTCAAGTAGATTTCTAAAAATGGTATAAGTATAGTGAAGTAATTGGTAACTTCATCTTCTTTTAAAAACTTATATCCAGTAAGTAATTACCTTACACATGATAAAGGATTCTAGTAAGTATCCATTTAGATACTTGTATTATTGTTATCACTATATATTATCTTGCGAGCTGTAAGGCTCACTCTTGCTTTATTTCTTCATCACACAACAACAGTTAGGAAAGATGGCCAGACTCCAGCAGACCCAGCGCAAACGCGTGGGAAGCGTCCCGCGTCTTCCCGTTGATGTTGTAGCTGCTATAGCTGCAGAGGTAGATCTATTGATAGATCAGGCATTCTACTTTTGAGAATCAATTATGTATAATTATAACTTGTGGCAGATAATGGCAATTAACTGTAAATTTATCAAGTAATCATTTTGGGTTGTAATAACTTTTAATTGTGGATTCAAGGACTTGTACTTATTTCAATTTCATCTCTGAGACTATAACGGGTTGTGGTGTGTGTTAGTGTGGGGTCACAGCATATGGTTATTTATTATTAATTAAGTGAAGTGATATTGTGGAAAGAAAGACCGCGACGACCCGGATCCCTGACCCCGGATCCGGGGGTGTTACAGAAGTGGTATCAGAGCTAAGCGTTATAAACCTCAGAGATGATGTGATGTAAAGATAATAAGTTCACTAAGATAATAGTAACTCTTGCCAAGTTCATAGTCGGGCTACCTAACGTAGTACTGACAGTTAAAACCCTTACGGGAACCCTTATAAATATCGTGATAGTAACATAGTTCGTTCTCATATAGGGCAGCGGGGCACCGAACCCTGAGGTTCAGGAGCATCAGCGTGAGGATGTTTTATTACAAGCTGGAGATCGAATTGTGAATCCGATGGAGCACCCTAATGAGGGACCGGATGAGATTCATATTGAGAATGTTGCGGTTGAGGATGTTATTCCGGAAAGGATTGTGGCTGAGGAGGATCTCATGGAGGATCCTGATGAGAATGAAGAGAGGACCGATGAGGAATTGATGACCGTAGTCAGGGCGACTACCAGAGCAAGAATGGTCGCGAGGGTGGCACTAAAGGATGAAGAGTTACCAAGGGCACAAAGGTTAATGAGGGCAGAAGGAGTGGGGCCTTCCACGACACCAATTATACCAGTTTCAGACCCTCTTGCAGAGGTTCCTGTAGACATCCATGAGGTTCCACCAATTCCTGTTCCATCCCTGGTACAGAGCCCAGCACCTACTGAGGAAAAGCCACCTTTATCTCCTGCACCATTGTCACCTGATACCGTGCTTGGTTATCCATTTGGATCTCCTGGGTCTGCGCCACCTGCACCCCAATGACTGCTAGATACTACCACTCAGGCTTCTCTTATCGCCAATTATCATATGACTTTGGGTGGCCTGTCTGAGGCCCGTAATGTTAGGAGTGATCTGTTGGATCGACTTACTGCACCGAGGATTGAGGGTGGGGTACTTCCGGCAGGATTAGCCCATAGCATGGAAAAGATTAAGGCTACCACCAGTGTTACAGCTAGAGGCCATCTTGAGGGTCAGATTGATCCAGCTCTACTTGCAACTATCCTAGACCTCATCACCGCTTTAATGGAGCAGGTTAGGGATGTCGTGCGTGCCCGCATTTCTTGATCCATAATAGTGTGCAGAGTCTGAACAATCGGACAAGAATTTCATGCAGCACCGCTTTTGGAGGATTAGCCTAAGTTATGGATGATTAGTTTTAATGACTAGATGATTATCTATGGTAGTACTTTTGGGTTATAAGCGATCAGATCAAATGATGTAATTCTCTTTAATATGTTCAGTTGTTGTACCCTCGAACAAATGGTTATGTATATATCCGTTAATTTCAGTTCAGATCAGTTTGTTTGTGATAAGATCACATTGTTAATTGCACTATTAACACTTAAGAGAGTGTCATGAAGTTTATCGAACTTAAGAATTCATAATTTGCAATCGTGCAAGGACTAAACGAGGGAAAGACTTAAACAAAGTAAGTAAGACAAATATCCAGAGATTCTCAAAATTTTTTCAAGTAATATGCCCCCACAAGGAATAAGATTAGCGTCAAACCTTGAATGTGATAATCAGGGAGGTCGCAATTAAGATATAAGGAACCCAAAATATAATAAAGTGAAAAATGAGGATTTTAAATTAAAAGATGACCCCAATTATGGGGAGTAGGAAGAAATATTTAGACTAAGAAAACAAAGGTCGAGCGAGATAAGGAGACCCGAGACGGTACTCCTATACGAAAATTCATGGACCTGTCTAAACATAACTTATACTTTATTCCCAACCACCACCTTGAGGGAAACAATGTAGTGGGAAATTCTTTCAGGACCTTTAAATCGCTAAGCTCTCAGTGTTCCAAGGAACAAGTTGACCCAGTCGAGGCAAGAGCCTGGCTAAAGGAAATATAGGAATCATTTGAGATTCGAAATGATTGACGAACCACAAAAGACTGTTTTTGTCACTTACCCTCCTAAGAGAGAGACCACCCGCTGGTGAAAGACCAAGGAAGGCACGGAGCAAGAGATTATAATAAACTGATTTAAGTTCAGTCAATTATTTTCAGGAAAGTACTTCCCAAGGTTATGGAGATAGTGTAAAAGCTTTAGAGCCAGAACAAAGGCAGACGAGTATGATGAATTATGAATCTAAGTTGTAAAAGTTGTAAAGATTCATTCTGAGGACACGAATCCAGAATGACGGGATGTTTGAAATCGATGCTTATGTTGGGTTGGTTCATGAAATAATGATAAGAGAAAGGAAAAAAAAAGAGAAACTGAAGTGGAAAGGAATATAAAGGCAATAGAATTTGAGGAATGATAAGGAAGTTGGGTATGAGGAAACCCTAAAGACTCGTAGCAATAGAAATAGAAAAGTATGTAATCGTCAGGATGAGGGTGATTCACCATGAGTTAAATTGATGGTTGAAGGAATAAGAGATACATATATTTTATCCCCTGTAAGTGGGAGGATTTGAGGAAACCTTGAGATAGTTCGAAGGATAAATATTGAGACACAGATAGACTGAGGAGACAAGAAAGTAAGAAATTAGGAAAATTGGATGAAGGAAGTGACCTTCAAGAATGTGAAGTGTAAGACTGGTGGCTTGATACCCAGAAAGGGAGACGCCAGGTATGAAAGATATCCCAACATTGAGATGACTGTTGAGATAAACAACAAAAGTAAATAAGGAATTATTAAGAAGAAGTTCACGTTGAACACGACCAATATCTTCCAGAACATCCTTGTTATCGTTACCAAATTAGGCAAGAAAAGCGGATAACCGTTGTTATCTTTTGGAGGCCATATTGATTGACCTCATTTTGAATACAGATGTTATTGTGAAAATTAGGCATATACTATCGAGGTGGGAATGATTGAATAAGACACCCTTATTAGGGATATATGACTTGATTTATCCATGGAAGGATGCATGTACCTTTTTAAAGGTGGAATTAAGGATAGAACATCGGTAACTTAAAACGAATCCTAGGGGAATGCATAAAGGTTGGCATTTCACCCTTAATAGGGATAGTATGAGTTTTGACAGTATGAATTGGAAAGGATTAAGGTAATAACAACCTTTAAGAATCAGTGGAGAATTTTTTTTCCAGAAGTATATAAACAATGATTCTGGTATTAATAAATGGTATCTTGATATGCCCTGTATCTAGGGAATACAGGAGGAACGATTCAAGGATAACCTTAGAGGTTTTACAAGGAGAAAGGTAATATTCAAAATTCTTAAAAATAGAAATGTTGATAAAGGAAATATGACGTAATTATAATGATGCCAAGTGGGGCACGTGTTAAACCACGAGAAGGTATGGATCGAACCAGTAATGGTTGAAGTTGTTCAGGGCAATTAGGACTTAAGATAAAAAGATGTTCTAATTATGATTGAGAGTCAGTCGTGACAGTGATTAACCTCTAAAGACTGAGGCAATAACTTATGGAAAAATGGTAATATTTTTTTTTTACTCATCAGATGTTAAGGAAAACACCTTCACATAAGCTGTGATTGAAATAAGGTAGAAAATTTATTTGGAGTGGTTAAAATGACATTGACTGTAAGGAAATTTTACTATCAGGAAAGGCCAAAGAGGTGGCCGACACTTTAAAGGTAAGAGGATAATTATAGGCGCTTGTGCCAAAGGAATACAGTGATGATGGTTAAAGCTATGCAGGTTGTATTATGGTTTGGAAGATTGACATTCCTTCTGATGACTGTGCAATACCCAACCGTAATAGTAGTTGGTAAAGGTTTAATTCGTGTAATCGCCATGAGCGGGCTATCTATCTCAGAAGATACTATCTTGAGATAAGCCAGGACCATATTTCAAAAAGGACTAGACGAACCTTCGAGTTAAGTCTTCTATTGAAGGTATATGATTAAGAATGGTATTAACCTGCTATCGTTACTTTGATTGAAACTCTTCTGCAATTTTATCTGCTTCATGTCATGTATATACATCAGGAATCTAGAGTGTTCTTCATGAATCATGAATGGAAATTATGTTACCTCCTTAGGAGAATTCTATACGGCATGTATGGACTCCGTATGGTTAGATATTAAGGTCAGTGGTGGACCATAGTAATGCAGCAATGATTCTGCGAGTAATGAGTCGATTACAACCATGAGAGTTGTATTGGAATGAATGTTGAGATTGAGTACCACTAATCGGGTCGTGGTGGGGTATAAGTTATCATTGATAGACTAATTAAGTAGATTATCTACCTATTGAATATTTATTCTTTCTTATCAATAGAGAGTCGTATTATTATACGAGGAAGGTTGCGGTGCAAGCATAGAATTCAAGTAACGATGATGTCTAGAATGAGATCCCAGGTTCGATTTTCGATATCAAGGGAGTTTCAAAGGTGATTGTGTATAAGCTCAAGGAAGAGGATGGGTCCATAGAATGATGGACGGAATAGCAAAAATATTTAGGCATGTGAAATACGATGCTACAATACTTGATGTTGATATAAATACATATATGTTTTGTTCTCCTATGACAAACCTCTATAGTTCAGAGGTAGATTCCAAGCCAGATATTTTATGGCAATAATTTTTTTACGAATATACAATTCTCTTCAGTTCGTTCTTTTCTCTTCTTTTCATTTCATGTAAGCTGAGAAGAACAACCCTTCCAGAAGGGGAGGTATTGCCGAATGACTATCTATCTGTGTGATAAAAGCCTAGTAGGATACCATCTATTGTTTAATTGCTTGTCAAGTACTAAAGGCTGGCCACCTTCTGTACTAACTATGCGATATAACAAGTGTTCATGATCATAGTGATCTCTCAACAAATTCATTTACTTATATATGATTGATCAAACTTTGGGAAATAGAAACAGCTGAAAAAGGAGTAATAAAGTTGTGGTAGTATTCGGAATGGAAACACATTCGTGATACTAAGGTTGACGTGGTTATTAAAAGGTTATAGAACGCTAACGAGCAAAAGTATAACCAGTATAATATTAGGAACGGAAGGTAGTAGCGATTACAAACTCGAAAAGAATGGGTATTGAGACGCCAAAGCTATAGTGCTAGAAGCTGTGATAAAATTCCATGCAATAGACTTGAAAGAATTTGGAATGATCACTTAACGCGGATTGAGTTATCTTACGACAATAGATCATATGTCATTATCGAGATATCGCCTTATGAGATCCTTGAGGGAAGACAATGTCGATCTCCCTTATGTTAGGATGAAGTTGTAGAGCGTAAGATACTCGGACCAGCAGTGGTCCAAAGTACCAAGGATTTAATAGATTTAATCAGAGGACGGCTGGTAGTAGCCCAAGATGGACATAAGAAGTATGTTGATTTGACACGAAAGGACAAGGAATGGGAAGTAGGGGACCTAGTGTTGTTATAGGTATTCCCTTGGAAGGGGTTAATGAGATTCGGAAAGAAAGGAAAGCTAAGTCCACCAATTGTTGGACCCTTGGATATATAAAGACGTTTTGGGAAGTTAGCATATGAGCTAGCCCTACCCCCGAACATGTAGCAAGTCATAACGTGTTCCACGTATCAATGTTAAGGAAGTATAATTCGGATGCCAGACAAATAGGGGCATATGAGCACATAGACACGCAACCCGACGTAACCTATATCGACCAACCAGGAAAGGTTAGAGAGTGAAAAGGAACAAGTGCTTAGGAGAAGGGTTATTAAACTAAGCAGAGTTGGTGGTAGGACCACAATGTGGGAAAATTTACTCGAGAGTTAGAAAGTGCAATGCTAAGAGAGTATCCCTATTCATTTTCTATCTGATTCCGGGACGGAATCCTTTTAAGGAGGGGAGACTGTAATAACCCCAATTTTTGGAAATTTTTGAAACCCTTATGAATAGTGTTTTTGCTGAATGAGAAAACTTTTCATGCCCCACTATGTAGGGATTCTGTTATGGATATTCTGAGATATTATTAGTACTCTATATGGTATATAAGTGTATGTAAAGATCGTCAGAATCCAATTCCGAATACTTTGATTTTTCCCGAAAATCCACTAGATACGGAAAGAATTGAGTATAAGGTAACATGATAAAAAGGATTTAAATTAAAGGATTATAAGAGAGGATAAAAAAAAGGAATATAATATATTGAGAAAGGTTAAGGGAACCTAAGTAATAAGATCCCGGGTATGATCCCTCAAACGATAAACGAAAACGAAAGTTAAGTGAACCGTATAACAGATCAGCGGTCATTAGGCAAACAATTAGGAAGTTAATCAAAGAGATTAGAGGGGAGGATGTCATCCAACCAATAAGAAGAGGACAAAGAGGGAAAGATGACATCATAGCATGACATAAGCATGACATGTGAAGGAAGGAAATGTGGTGGATTGTTAACCACACAAAACCAAGGTTAAATTGGTAATTAACCTAAAATAAAACTAATCTAATTCAATCAACCAATCCAAACATTTCATTTCATCAAAACAAAAAAACACAAAACCTCTTATTTCTTCATTGCTCTCGGCTTTTGCCATTTTCAAGAGAAAGAAATTTCAAAACTCAAGATCAAGGCTTCCTAAATTGGTAAGATAATTCCCTAGTCATCCTTATGCATAGTTATGGCTATCTTATGAGTTTAAGCCGAACTGCAGGTCACGTGACCTGCACCGAGTTGGTGGCTGACTGGGCTTTTATGTGATCAAAGCGGAGAAGCTCGTCTTCTTGTTATCCAAAAGTAGGTCGAATCGGGCGGGCCCCCGCCCCAGAACGTCGAATGAAATAGGCGGTCGGGTTCTCTTTCTATGACCCTTTTGATATGATAGGCACGGACTCCGCGAACGTCCCGCGCCCCTTTACTAATAAACTAATAAGGGAAAGAAAGCCTCAACCAGAACCACATTCCTTTTGCGTGCGGGTGTAGCTAAGTGTCTTACTCTATTGGTCATAGTTTCCTGCTGTTGCGGCCGGTGCTCGTTTGCGCGCGCGTGAACCAACCCAACAAACAAGGAAAGGACGTCTCTCGGGGCATCTGAGAATGATTCGAGCCGTATGAAGGGAAACTCTCACGTACAGTTTGTTTTTTTTGGGGGGGGGGAGCCCGGCAGGGTCCCCCTCTTACTTGGCCCGGGCCTAAGTGAAAGTTAAGTTGTGGGCCTACCCATCCCAACCAGGGGTATGCTGGGATTCGCGAAGAGCAGCACCTTACGATATTCATGACCAATTGGATCCTGACGTACCAGTAGGTACCAGAGGAGATCGCTATGATCGTTACTATATTCGTATCGAAGAGATGCGATAAAGTGTTCGGATCATTGTGCAATGTCCTAATAAAATGCCTAGTGGCATGATCAAAGCCGATGATCGTAAGCTATGTCCTCCATCACGATGTCGAATGAAACTATCCATGGAATCGTGCGCCGTGTGAAACGTGGATCATCGCCGTTCTTAACCGAGACTCAGGTTAAGCTCCGTCTCGGAACCTTGTGGGGTTAAAAGTAAAGCATCCCGAGGTTGGCGCATCTCGTTGAGCGTGGAGAAGCATTGAGAACCCCAATTTCTTTCTTCGGAGCCGTTTCTTTTCCCGTCTCCCCGCCCCGTTATAGCGCTTCGCTTCCGGTTCTTCGGAAGAATCAACTGACTTCTACCTTATTCATTGATCTGGGGGAAAAGGAACCGCCTACCAGTTGGGAAGCTAGACATCAAGTAAGTGGCTTGATGAGGATAACTAAGCGGACACGCCGGAGTTGGCTGCTGGCACAACAGGGTGGTGCCTTACCACACCGCAGGCGGGCGTGCGGTAGCGTTCGTGGTGGTACTTCAGGATTCCAATGTACTGCATCCAAGATCAGAACGAGCTTGCTGGCGGACCACTGCCGTCCCATTCTTGAGTGAGCTGGAGCGCAGCCATCTTCTCCACTGAACTAGCTAGAAGTTATCGCTTCGGGTCGAAGCACTAAAAGAAAAGGACCGGGAAGGGCGGCGACATAGGAACCACGGGACCCCTACTAGTAAAGGGAAAGCGGAAGTGCGCTCCTGCGCATCAGCTGAAAAGGCCCTTTCCTTTTTTAAGAAAAAGAAGGTCAGCTTCATAGCTCCAACCTATACAAAGGGCTTTGATGCCCTTTGTATAGGTTGCTGGATACGGGATACTCGTAGTAGGCTGGACCAACATCCAGCCGAGAGAGGGCAGTCTTTAGAAGCAACAGGTTGGGAAACCAAGAGAACGCCTCGCATTTTCTTCTCTTCTTCTCGCCCTAGGAGTAGCACAAAAAGAAGGATTAGCGTTATGGACCCAATGATAAACCACTAAAAACTTACTCGTTGGGGCTCCGCGCACTGGGAAAACGCTCTAGCGGCGGGAACCCGGTCACTAGTTACAAAGCTCCAATAAGGTAAGGTTTCGAGAGGGCTATCACAGTCAGGTGGGAAGCAATTAGCCCTATTTTTAAAGTTTTTAAAGTCCCCCCTTCCTATTTAGGGAGTTGAGGCGAAAATGTTCTTGATGAACCGTTCTGTTCGCCACGCACCGGGCCCATTCACTTGCTTATCGTAGAGGCTGTAAGTACACAGTGCCCCCACAACTATGAATAGTATAGTGGGGTTGAAAGACAGGAGTGCCCGCCCCTCAACTCAAGTAGGCTACTTTTTCTGGAACGCAGTCCGAGATAACCGTAACCGTGTATAGATATAAATCTATCTTCGATGCTGTCATTTCGAAATGTCCGCCTCAACCGTTGTTTCACCTCCCAAAGAGCAAAGCTGGCTTGATGAGTGCAGATGAGGAAGCGGGAGCAAGAAAACCAATAACATCTTTCTTGTCCTTCTACTTAAGGGGCAAAGAGAAGCGCTTTTGCTACTGAGAAAGCGGTCGGTCAGCGCGAAGGTTCAAGACTTAGCCGAGCATTAGCACGAGGCTATATTCTCATAGCGAGGCGCTTCGAGTTAGCGAAGCGCTGTAGTAGCGCCAAGGCCCTATGCGCTAGAATGCTGAACCAAGGACAAGGACGCTCTGCCTTATCTATAGAAGCAGTCAACTGAGTTCTGAACGAATGAAATTAGCTCCTTGGTAATGGCTCAATCTATAGATAGAAAGCCCTATGATGGGAAACTACCACGTTAGGTTTGGAGAGAGATGGGACCGGTTATATAATAGGGGGAGCAGATGCAAGCTTTTTCTTTCAATAGCCGGCCAAATGACTACAAGATCATCGGTCTACTCTACCTCAATTCACCATTTCGAACCTGATACAGAAGGTTTTTCCGTACCAGCTCCTTCTACCTATACCGCAGTTGAAGCACCTAAAGGAGAATTTGGTGTCTTTCTGGTCAGTAATGGAAGCAATCATCCCTACCGTCGTAAAATAAGAGCACCTGGCTCTGCCCATTCACAAGGACTCGATTCTATGTCCAAACATCACATGCCAGCAGATGTGGTCACCATCATAGGTACTCAAGATACTGTGTCTGGAGAGGTGGATAGATAGGACTACTAGTTGCTCGATCAGGACCCTAGCTTTATTGCGAGCCAAAAACCTTGATGGATTCCCCTTCCCCTTCGATTCTCAGTACTAGAGATGAACGAATTCCATACGCCCGAAATTAAGATCGAAGAATTTGCTTTATGTTGTTGATATTGGAATTTCATGAACGCGGAGCCAACGAGTCAGTCGAACAGCTTATATAGTAAATAAATAGAAGTGGAAGAGCTTTTCGTTGATACTATTCTATTGTTGCGGCTTCTGGTTGTTCATGCTATACTATTCATTAAAAAACTAAGAGTAGCCCAAGGAATAAGGCCTATTTATGAGTTCTTGGATTGCTTTCGCCACTCCTTGGTCGCCAATATTGTCATTATTTCCTATGACAAAGCAGTATGGTCAATTTCCCGTATCTCACCTTATAGGTGCTAAATAAACTATAAGCTTTGCAAAGAAACGAGTATCCCCAGGAAGTAAGAAAACAAGCAAGTTATCAAGGTTTAAAAGAGTTCTGTTAAAGGCCACGCGAATCAAAGTGTTGATTCGCGTTACCGCGACCTCTTTGAATCATACCTAAACGCGAATGGGCGATCGGATCGAAGACGAACTACTTTTAGTCCCTTATGACTACGCCAATGCCAATGAGAATGCTGCTATAGCTAGGAGGTCATTCCCACCTCAGCAGCAAATTCAGGTGCATCAACAGCAACTACAGGCACAAGTGGCTAAATCCTTCACAACACAAAATATGGGATCGAAATGCCTGATTACAACACGCAACCGCCTGCGCAGAACCTTGAAACAATTCGATCAATTTGAAGTTTGAAATGAAAGAAGATGACCAAAGTGGCAGCTCTCTCCGTCTCCCGAAATTCATTAAGTTTATAACCAAACCGCCGATACAATCCATCAATAATGAACTAGACGGCGGATACGGAAGCAGAGGTTCTTCGTGAGTGGATTAACCACATAAGAGAAGATCCAAGGCTATTATCCTCTATCTAGAAAGGGTACCTGGGGAAATAGTAAGAAGGGGCTACATGGTAAGGGGGGAGGCGACGAAAGGAACTTCTTGCATTGAGTCGGAATATCCCCCTTTCGTACATGAGTAGACTGCTCGTTACACCCCTTTCTTTTTTTGCGGACCGAATAGACGTGAAAATGCTTTTCCGGGGAGTGCAGGCTATGGCTGGAGTTACACAACGCACACCTGGTGGTTAGCAGTCGATAAGTGCACTACAACTACTCAGAAACCATATCAGGACATCCCGGCCAGAGAAAAAAATAGACCAGTTAGTTGAAAGGTAATGCTAGAGTACGCAGCAAATAAGGAATAAATTTGCCAAGATGGAACCCTTGCTTGAACTGACCATCAACCTCCTATTGCTCTATAGCTCAAGAAAAGAAAAGGAAGTGAGCTAACTCGACGAGAGTAAAATGAAAAAAATCGTAGCACCTCGCCACAAAGCAACCTTTATAGGAGTACAAACATCCGCATAGGGGGTATGAGATCTCACAGAAGATTGAGGTGTGAATTGAAAGCCTCTCAAGGTACCAGTAGCAATCTTCTCCTTTCTAATAACTAATAATTTAGCGCCCCTCCGATCCCATTATGAACAATTAAGGTGACAACGAGCACCCTTGCCTCAGTCCAATGGTTGATTTGAACCAGCTGGTAAGAGTTTCATTCCATTTTCTTTTTTCTTTTAAAGAGAAATGTCCCGGGAATTCAGTCTAAGTCTGAGTCACCTGAGTCTAATTCGGAGTCTGATAATGAGAGGTATACGCTAATATATAGAAAGCTCCCCCTTTGTTTTCTTTTCTCATTCCTGCGATTCATATTGATTGACTATCCGGTCAGAAATCAAAGTCTTTTAGCCATGGATGATACGATTACCTTTCTTGCTCGACTCGAGAGGATTAAAGAGAAGACAGCGCCATGTTAATGCGATCGAAAGAAAGGACTATGCGAAATTCAATGAAATGGTACTTCGTCAAACCTTCCACGCGCAGCAGATTCAATAGCAATTGCAGCTACTTCTATCTTCCTTATTTGATTTAGTCAATCTTTTTTCCTATCCGTTCCGTGGCATGAACGAGAAGCATCCTCTGATCAGATCTCAGTCTTAATTATATCTTTAATGATGTACTTAATTTCATCCATGACCAAGGCACATATTAATATTACATTTAGTACAATAAATAGTAAGTCGGGGTACTAGGCCCTTTTTGTTTCGTGTTTAGCCGTTGAACGACAATCCTCAAGATTAGGTAGTTGGTAAGGAGGAATAGAGAAGGCTGTTTACCTACTGTCGAGAAGCACCATTAGGGTTTCATGGAATAGATTAAAGGACATCTAAGAAGGTATTCTCTTTATACAATATAGCTACTTTGTAATACTTGCTACTAGACTGTATAGCTGTATAAGCATATACTTGCTACTAGACTATATCTCTTGCACAGCTTATCTACTCTATCTCTTTCTCTATAAGACCTACTCCCGCTGGTCGAGCATCTTTCAGAACCTATGGTGCATAAGAATTCTATAAGAAACCACGCGATCGTAGTCAAGTGAATCTTGCTTTATTCTAAACATCATTGCATTCGAGAAAAGCATTCTGTGATAACGAACGGGTTGATGCCACGCAGCTAGCCCTGGGTGAAGGCTTAGTCTTTCGACTAAGTTAGTAAGCGGAGTCGGATTTAATTGCCTGGTAACACTGGGCGTAGATTACCGCTAATAGTTATCCGAAGCACTTTTCTAATGCAATGATGTTTAGAATAAAAGCACATTCCGGCAGGAAAAAAAAAGAGTGTTGCACAAGTTACGCTAGAAGATAGGTTTCAACTTGTTTTGGTTGAAAGGATATGAAAGCCTGACCCGGAAGAACAAAGGCAACTTGCCCCATAGAGTGTATGGGCCGGGATATCCCAGGCCCTTGTATTCTTGATGTTTATGCCTCCGTTCCTTCTTCATGGATTATATCCGCATCTCATATATATGGAAAATCTTACTTTTCAATTGAGGAATATGGAATCTCAGTCTGATTCAACCTTTAGGAGCGATTTGTTCATCCAACTCGAAATTGCATAAGAGAATAACTTTTACGCCCAACAACTCCCATGCCCTTAAAACACCGATGCAGCATGGTTTCATAGTGTAGGATGGCTCTTGCCGGAACTTCTTCACTCAATTATCAAGATTAAAGCTTGCTCGCCGATGGCTGCGCCTTTTCTCTTTCTACGTCCCCGAGACCAGGACTATTCTGATCGAAGCTATAGGCATCTTACCTCTTTCTTTAGGCGAGCTTATTCACCAGAAAGTCTGCATACTCTGTTACTCATAGCGAGTCGCTCCGTCCTCCTGTGTAGATATAGAGGCACCTTTTTCATTCTGTCTGGTCTGTCTATCACCACAAACCTAGTGATCTCACTTCCAAGAAGACGCAGAGCTAAGAGTCAAGATGCGGGTTCATCTGACGAGCTGGATTTTGAGAAATGACGTAAGTAATAGATCGAAAAGTACTAAAATCTTTATAGTTTACACTTTCGATTGAGAAAGCGGCGGGCCCAAAGATCTCTCCAATAGTGCGCCGAAACGGAGCCGAAGATACTTCTCTTTCTCTGTGAAGATAGACTGCTGTTTATTGCGTGTCAAGTGCGAGATTGGCATCGAGGAATTGCGTATATAGGGGGAGCTATTGCGAAGCCTAGAAAGGCGGAAGCGGCAAATCGCTTCTATACCGAGTTCCCCAACAGTAGCTTAGTAGGTAGCTTAATTCTATTGGCGTGGCGCTGCTGGATGCTTTTGATCAATAGGAAGAGGAGGAAAATAAAAAGAAAAAAAGAAATGAATAATTTTGTCAGATTGACCCTTAAACTCGCTAGTTCCGTAGCAGGTTTTTTCGGACGTTTTCTAGGATCAGAAAGAGATGATACCAAAGTCGTAGGACCAAGCCGCCTTAAAAAGAAAAAGCCCCTCGTAACTCCCCAGGGGCCGTTATGTGAAGAAAAAAAAAAGGGTCTTATTCTTTTTAAGAATAAGCTACCTGACTCTTTTTTTTCTTATATTTGGAACAGCATATTCCCACCAAGTGGACCTTGCTGTAGAAGAAGAGGGGTTTACCCGAGCCTTCCAGGTGCTTCTACAGCTTTCCCTCTTTATTTTACTATTTCGACCCAACACGCTTAAAGGGAAAACCCAGGGAAAATGTCTTTTATTAATGGGGGCCTTTACTCCGTGATAACCAGCCTTTTTCTAAAAGATGTGATTAGTCTGGAAGATATTTTCTTTGTGGCACTCCCACTTTTTGGTGCAATGATAACCCGACTTCCCTATAATATACTTCCCTTTTCAATTTTGCTTTTTTATTCATTGGACAGAGGACTCGCCCAATGGGCATCTTTCCTTGTCTTTCAATTGCTCGCCTACTTTCTTTTAAGCGTTCTTTTAGAGAAACACCCGATCAAAGAGATTTATCCATTTCTACTTTTTCTCCTTATTTTTTATTTAATCGGGCAATTCCATTATAATGTAAATTTTATGAACTCGCCGGCACGGCTAACCGCTCTGGTGTCGGGAGCTTGCATCATCTTTCTTTGTTTCCAAAAGCGCGAAAAGATGGCATTTTTCGTCCCATTCGGAATATATTTTATTTTGAGTACCGGTATCGGAGTGATTTCGATAGCCTCATCGCCGGGCGGAAAAAATCTAGCATGTCCCATTCCCTTTTTATTTCTTTTCTGCCATTTCTTCATTTTCGCGGGGTTTTTTGTCTTTCAACGAGATATACGGGCAGAAAGACAACCTCTGGTCCCCTTGTTGTTTGGGGCATTCTTATATGCCATCCCTTACTTTCCAAACTTAGGGTGGCTCGAGGCCTGGGTTGAGGGGCTCGACCTCTTTCTTCTCCTATTAGGTATTCTTTTTTTCGTCTGTGACGAAGAAAATGAATAGAACCTCCTTTCTTTTGCGTGCGGGTGTAACTAAGTGTCTTACGTGAGGATGGGTAGGGGGGAGCTAACGAGAGGATGAAGGGGAGAGCTAATGCACAGGGAAGAAGATTAGATAAGAGAATACATTCTCGCATCGTTTTTTGCCCTTTCCGCCCTCCGTAACGTCACAGACTACTTCAGGGCTGGAGTAAAGAGCTACCAATACAACGGCACCTGTCAGGAACTGGGTTAACAAAAAGGACCGAGAACTACATAAGGTTTGAGACTCACTTCCTTGAAAAGAGGTAAATGAGTTATGTAGGCTGTGATCGTTCAAGATAAAGAGAAATGAAGTGATTGCTCAACCAAAAGCCGGTCAAAGAATCGATTATATGCCCGATATTGCCAGAAGTGAAGTACAGAAGAGCATGAAATGAACTAAAAAGTATCCGGGGCCGATTGTTAAGAATGGTGAATTACTAGTCTCATTAACAGCATTTAACCAACCGGGCAACCATATGCTTCGACCCGCATTGAATGCCGGGCCATTTGTTGAAGATAAAAGTACATCAAAACCATATGAAGTTTTACCATGAGCGGATTGTATCCATTGAGTAAATATAGGTTCGATCAAGATTTGTTTCTCCGGAGTTCCAAAGGCAAGCATAACATCATTATGAACATAAAGTCCTGTTATGGATTTAAAACTAATATATATATAATTGCTGTGTTTAATAATAAGGAACGTGAGCTTCAAGGCTCGATTTGACTGCTCTTGTGTTTCGTGACTCGATCTGCCTTACAAGATGCCTACGTACCTTGCTGATTGCCAAGGATCAAGTCAAAAAACGTAGTTCTGATCTGTGGGGTGAAGCCCCTTATATAGATGTTGGGAGTCCTTGAATTGGACTTGGTATAGAAGACTTGGTGGGCAAGTCTCATAATTAGAATGGACTTTGGAGTCCTAGATAGTAGGAAACTGATTCCTTATCCTTTTAGGTCCCCTTGAGGCTAATCTGTAAGGATTTATATCCTTATCGGGACTCTTCTCAATAGCTGATTTTTCCCTTATTAATTAATTACAAAATTAATTAATAATCAGGGTTTTTGGGCATTCTTTGTTCCATCAGGCCTGATCTGGTCCATGTTAACCTTTCTGGTCTGAATGTCATACATCTTCTTATTGGGCCTAGCAGTCCACACCTTGTACAATTAATGCAGTAAATAAATTATAATATCATAATTTATTTATCCCTATCATTTGCCCCCCAACTTTTGGGAAACATTGATTAGGTTTCGCAGAAGTTAAGTCTATTCGTTCCCTTACAGGGTTTCGTTTTTCCGTAAAGTGTGGAGCGACCTACACATTTACAATGAATTTTCCTTTTATTTAGGAATTATCTTAATTTCCAGGAATTTTCCCCTTATTTCCGGGATTTTTCCCTAATTTTCTGGGTTTTTCCCTTAATTTCTGGATTTTTCCCTAATTTCCTGGGTTTTTCCCTAATTTTCTGGGATTTTCCCCTAATTTTCTAGGATTTTTCCCTAATTTTCTGGGATTTTTCCCTATGGGCCTTTGTCCTTAATGGGCTTTCGTCCCTTCAACTTCCTTTTCCTCTTATATAAAGGAATGAGGAAAGGCTACTACTCCTCACCTTCTCATTTCTAAGTTTTCTTCTTTCTCCTCCTGCTAAGATTCTCAGAGCAATAACAGCAAGTCGGAGCTCAAAGTCTTTTTCAGGAGTGCTTCTTCAGGTAAAATTCTGCCCTTTGCTTTTCGTGTCTATTTTTCCATTGTGTGCCGTTTTAAGATAGCCTGTTTACGTGCCCCTTTCTTTTTTCAGATGGCTGACAAAAAAATGACTCGCTTGGCCAAGATGAACGTGGCTAGAAAGTCCAACAAATTTCCTATTCGATCGAGGTATACTTCCTTAATCGACATGATCAACACTCGAGGGGACGAGTACCCGTCTGATGCGCATGTGGACGCGCACGATCATATTAGTGCTTTACGGGATCTCAAGAAGCTGGAAAAGTTGAGCAGCTGCTTCAAAATCAAGGAGCCTTTTAAGCTGGTTCTTGCGGGTCCGGCCGACAGGGCCTGCCAGTGGAAAAAGGACGCACTATGCATCTATAGGGATACTCTAAGGGCAGGTATCAGACTCCCTTTTCATCCGTTCATTCCCTTGTTACTGGCTGATGTGGGCATCAGCCCTTGCCAACTCCCCCCCAACTCTTGGAGGCTTATTCTGTGCTACCTGTCACAATGTGCCAAGCACAAGGTCCCTACTTCTGTTGCTGTTTTCAGGAAAATTTTCCAGTTCAAAAACAGCCCTGATAAAAGTCCGGGTTGGGTTTCTCTAAACCAGCGCCCCACTATTCCCCACATTGTGAATGGGAAGTCCATCCCTGACAACAACTTGGGGTGGAAGAAAGATTTTTTGTTCGTTGTTTGGGAGGGTGGAGATTGGGGCACCCTGTTTCGATCGTCCTTCGGGCTTGCCGTCGATGGGAGCCCAAATGACATAACTTTGTCTGAGGAGGAGGCTAGAGCTTTCAACCTCCTTACACAAGATAATGGGACTTCTCATTCTTGGGATCTTATCCGGGAGTCCGTTCTTGTAGAACGCGGCCTCTCTCCCGTCCCTAAGAAAAGTAAGTTTCCCTTATATCTCGCTCTCTTTTTTTATTTCATTTTCTATTCCGCTGAGTTTTCAACTTTGCTTGTTGCAGTGACTGAGAAGATTGAGGAGGCTACCAAGCCTAAAGACCTGGAGACAACCAGGATGAAGAGGGCTGGAAAGGTCTTTAAAGACCCACACTTTGGTGACCGATTCCCTGAGTTCCTCCTTCAAGCAATGGAACCGGGCGAGGAAGGCCCCAGCCAGGTTTTGCGCACCAAGCAGAGGCCAGGGGCCTATTTTCAACCTGCTTGGGGGATCCGGGGCAAGGATTCAATATTGGGCAGCACGGCCCTGTCCAAGGAATGGTCTAAGCACTCCATCTCCCCGGTGGACTATCAAGATTTTGTCCTTCAACAGGACTTAGAGGGGAATGAGCTTTTCGGAGCCCAGACTTTAGCGACGGTATGTTCTTTTCCTATTGCCCTTTATACTTGCCTTTTCACGTTTCCTTTCTCATACTTTTGCTGCTTCTTTCGCAGGCTAACGCCCATTTTTCATGGGGCGATTCACCAAGCTAAGGCTTGGAAGGTTGGCTTGGAGGATGCTAACAAGAAGTTGGAGGAGGCCAACCAGAGAATAGAGGCCCTTGAAGCTCAACTGGCCTCTCCCACTTCTGACCTAGAAACGGCCCGGGCTGAAAATGTTATCTTGAAGGCACAGAAGGATAAAGCCTTTGACGGCTGGATGGACACCCAGGAGTTCAAGGACTTGATGGTGGAGCACGATGCCCTCCTGCTATAGAGAAGGCTGGGATGCTGCTGTGGAGGCCATACAAGATGAATTTCCAGAAGTCCTTGAGCAGTCCTCCTTTCCTTGCCCTGTGCGAGTTCCAGAGCTTGGGGGTGTTACTGAGAAGCTGGCTGATATGATCAAGGACGGAGAGGAGGAAGATTCTTCCGAAGAGGAGTTTGAGCCTGTCACTAAGAAGGCCAGGGTGGAAGAGCCTCCAAGAGCAGTGCCTCAACAGCCAGCATCTCCCGCAGAGGGAACCTCTACAGGGACTTCGGAGGGGATGACCGAGACGTCCGAAGGAACGACTGGAACATCCGAGGAGACTTCGGATAGTGGTTCCGAGGAATCTCAGCCTTCCAAGGCCTAAGTTTTTTTTTGTATATCTTCTTTTTGAACTTTATTCATATCAGAACTTGTTACCCTTCGGGGTTATATTTCATATGTTGCTTTTCTTGCCTCTTTCTATTTTAACTTTACAATCTTAATATGCATTTGAACTTTAAACATGCTTAGATTGAAATAATTTCAAACTCTTTAATATGAAGTCTGGTTTTCCAAAACCTTACACAACATGGGTTCGACCCTAATCAACAATAACTAGACAATGTAAATTCTACTGGAATATAAAATCCTATGCAAGCAAAGCTTCAAGGTGCTTTTAAACCTACTTGTCACAATGACAAGTGAGAATCGTACTTCGCCTATCTTACACGTAGTAAACCTTCAGGTTTTGTGCGTGCCAGGTTCTCGGGACTTCAAAACCATCCATAGTCTCCAGCTTGTAGGTTCCTCTACCCTGAACGCTCTTGACTCTGTACGGCCCTTCCCAATTTGGGGCTAGTTTTCCTTTCTGTCATACACCAGAAGCTTCCACTTTCCTTAATACCAAATCTCCTTGCTTGAAGAATCTCTCTTTAACCCTTCGGTTGTAATAAAACGAAGCTCTTTTTTGGTATTCCACTATCTTTGCATGTGCCTCATCTCGCACTTCATCAATTAGATCCAGGGCTAACCTCTGCCCTTCCTCATTTTCTTCAGCATTAAAAGCCTGAATCCTTAGAGAGGAATGTGATATCTCCACGGGAACCACTGCTTCTGCCCCATATGCCAACATGAAAGGAGTTGCTCCTGTCGTGACTCTACAGGTAGTCCCATAGGCCCATAATATGGGAAGTATCTCATCCACCCAATTATTTCTTGACTGCTCGATCCTTTTCTTTAGTCCATCCAGGATTATCCGATTTGCTACCTCCGCTTGCCCATTGGCTTGCGGGTGAGCCACAGAGGTGAACCGTAACTCAATTTCATTTTCTTCACAATACTTCTTGAATTCCTCATTGTTGAATTATGTTCCATTGTCAGTGACGAGGATACGGGGAATTCCATATCGGCACATAATGTTTTCCCACAGGAATTGTGCAACCTGCTTAGTTGTGATCTTGACCAAGGGTTTGGCTTCGATCCACTTGGTGAAATAATCAATGGCTACAACCAGAAACTTCCTTTGTGCTGTGGCCATGGGAAAATGCCCCAAAATATCCATTCCCCACATAGCAAAAGGAATGGGCGAGTTGATAGAGGTCAGCATCTCGGGGGGTTGTCTAACAACAGGTGCATGCTTCTGACAGCGGTCACATTTCTTTACGTATTATTTGGCATCAGCCATCATTTCTGGCCAATAAAAACCTAAACGAGTTATCTTATGAGCCAAGGCCCTGCCCCCCAAGTGTTGTCCACAAATACCTTCATGCACTTCTTCAAGAGCCAAGCGTGCCTCATCGGGCCTGAGACACCTCAAGTAGGGAACCACGAAAGATCTTTTGTAAAGAATCTCATCTATCAAATAGTACCTTAGTGCCCGAACAATTAACTTCCGTGCTTCAGTTGCATCACTTGGCAACCAACCGGTTTGAATATGAGCCTTAATGGGATCAATCCAGGATGTCCCCAGGCCTATAGGAGCCACAAGCTTAACATCTATGCTTCGTATTTTCAAAACACGGAAGTACACACTTCCTGAACTTTCTTCTATCTCAGATGAAGCAAACTTTGATAGCGCATCTGCTTTAGCATTTTCTTCCCTTGGAATGTGTTCAACATGGCATTCATTAAATTGGGTCATCACAGCCCTTACTAGGTGGACATACTTAGCCATCGTATCATCCCTTGCCTCAAATTCTCCCTTTACCTGGGATATGATCAGCTTCGAGTCTCCACGGACCTTTAAGTTTTTGACTCTAAGTGTCCCAGCTAGACCAAGGCCAGCTATCAGGGCTTCATACTCTGCCTCATTGTTTGTGGTTGGGAAGTCTAGCTTCATAGCATACTCAATTAAGAACCCATCAGGACTTTGCAAAACCAACCCTGCTCCACTGGAATTTGTTTTTGATGCTCTATCAAAATAGAGAACCCAATATTCTTTCTCCTTATCATCCTTCTCTCTGTCCCCCTTATCGACTCCCTTGTCTTGAGGTATGGTATCTTCCTGCCCCCCGACTTCTTGGTTGGGTATGGTACATTCCACCACGAAGTCCGCTAGTGCTTGGGCTTTTATGGTCGTACGTGGCTTATACTTGAGATCGAACTCTCCCAACTCTATTGCCCACTTAATCAATCTCCCACTTGCCTTGGGACTGTGAATGATATTTCTCAGTGGCTGATTCGTTAACACCTCAATCTGATGAGCCTGAAAGTAAGGACGCGGTTTTCTTGAAGCCATTACCAAGGCTAGAGCAAATTTCTCAATAGTTGAATAATTCAACTCAGCACCATGCAGAATTTTGCTGCATAATACACGGGTTTCTGGACTTTTAGCTCCTCCTTAACCAACATCGCGCTCAAGGCGCTCTCTGAAACAGCCAAGTACAAGAATAAAACTTCACTCAGAACTGGCTTGGCCAACAACGGGGCCTGGGCCATATACTTCTTTAACTCTTCAAATGCCTTCTGGTTTTCCTCACTCCATACAAAGTCTTTGATGCTCTTTAGCGACTTGAAGAATGACAAACACTTGTCCCCCGACTTGGAGATGAATCGTCCTAGCGCAGCAACCCTTCCTGTAAGCTTCTGAACATCCTTAACAGTTTTTGGTGGTTCCATGTCCAGGATCGCCTTTATTTTATCCGGGTTAGCCTCAATTCCCCTCTTTGAGACCATCAGTCCCAAAAATTTTCCAGATCCTACTCCGAAAGCACACTTCGTAGGATTCAACATCATCTTGTGGTACCTCAGGACCTCAAAAGCTTCCCTTTAATGGGCTATATGATCAGTCTTTACTAGACTCTTGACTAACATGTCATCAACATAGACTTCCATAGTCTTACCAATAAGATCCTTAAAAATTCTATTCACCAACCTTTGATAGGTGGCTCCTGCATTCTTGAGACCAAACGCCATAACAAGATAACAATAAACACCAAAGTCAGTGATAAATGATACCTTTGGAATGTCATCCTTATGCATTTTGATCTGGTTGTACCCGCTAAATCCATCCATGAAACTCAGCATCTCATGTCCAGCAGTGGCATCAATCAAAGTATCAATTCTAGGCAGCGGAAAACAGTCTTTGGGGCATGCATCATTCAGATCAGTGAAGTCTATACACATCCTCCACTTTCCATTAGCCTTCTTCACCATTACAGGGTTTGCTAACCACTCCGAAAATTGAATCTCCTCAATGAAACAAGCCTCTAAGAGCTTTTCTACTTCCTGTTTTATAGCCTCTTGCCTTTCCGGGGCAAAATTTCTTTTCTTTTGTTTCACTGTCTTCCGGCTTGGATCTACGTTTAGCTTGTGAGTAATTAATTCTGGGTCTATGCCTGGCATATCAGCTGCTGACCATGCAAACACATCACTATTTCCTTGCAAAAATTTCACTAACTTCCCTCTAAGGGGCTCCTCTAATGTGGCTCCAATGAAAGTCATCCTCTCAGGATTCTCGGGGTCTAAAGGAACCGAAACCAATTCTTCTGCTGGCCTTCCTCTATTCTCGTTATTTTCTCGAACATCCATATCTTCAATAGGAAGAACCTGCCCCCCGACTCCATCTGCCCTCAAAGAGGACACATAACAGCTTCTAGCCATTTTTTGATCTCCTCTCTCTTCTCAATTCCGTTTCGGGTGGGAAACTTCATGACTGAATGGTAGGAAGAGGGGACTGCCTTGAAGGCATGTATCCCTGTTCTCCCCATGATAGCATTATAAGTTGAACTAGCCTTTACCACCACGAAATCCAGCATCTGTGTTGCTTGCCTTGGTTCCGTACCTATGGTGGTCGGCAATTTGATTATCCCTTCCACAGGACATTCTACTCCAGCAAATCCATATATCGGCATGTCGGTTGGTATCAACTGAGAGTCGTTATACCCCATCCTTAGAAAGGTGTCATGGATCAACATATCCACAGAAGCACCATTATCCACAAGGACCCTCTTAACCGGGCTATTTCCTATTATCGGTGTTATGACCAGCGGGTCGTCATGGGGAAACTTCACACCCTCTAAGTCGGAATCATCAAAAGCCAACGTTACTTCTGTCCTGGCCCTCTTCGGGGCTTCTCCAATAATATGCATAACCTCCCTAGTATATGCCTTTCTGGAATTTTTGGACAATCCAGCAGCAGTTGGACCTCCAAAGATCGTGTTTATCACAGGTCCTCGAGGGCGTCGCCGTCCTACAAAAATCGCATTTATAACCGGCCCTCTGGGTTGGGGATTTCGCCCCTGATCGTCTTGGTCCCTCCTATGATCTTCAAAGTTCTTCCTTCCATTATTATTTCTGTCCCCTCCATCTCCAGTATACTTGTTCAATCTTCCTTTTCGAATCAAAAACTCAATTTCATCTTTCAATTGCCTACACTCATCGGTGTCATGGCCAACATCTTTGTGAAACCTGCAATACTTGCCCTTATCTAGCTTGGCGGGATCAGCCTTCAAGGGCTTAGGCCAGCGAATATCTCTGTCTTTCTCAATCTCCATCAAAATCTGACTTCTAGGAGCATTCAGCTTAGCGTATTCAGTGAACTTTTGCCCAGGTCCTCCCTTCTTGGGGGTTGAATCAGGGTTTTATTCGGTTCTAGGATATTTGTCCTTTGCAATATATTCTAAATCAGTTTTCCGCTTCTTGCCTC